>NW_016161140.1:0-13032 GCF_001687245.7 Rhagoletis zephyria
CAAAATTAATATACCCTTGTGCACAAGTACGCTCGGGTATAAAAAAAAGATCCTCGAGTACGTATNAAAATTAATATACCCTTGTGCACAAGTACGCTCGGGTATAAAAAAAAGATCCTCGAGTACGTATTTGCAGTGTACGAAAATAAACTATATTGTACGTTACTATTTCGTTTCGTTTATTACACTACAGTAGTTTAGTAGTTACAGACGAAACAACAAACAAAATGAATCGTGCAGAGAAAAATATATGTATGTATGTACATATATGCAATAACTAAATACAAAACGAATGGCTGCAATGAATAAAAAAAAATGTTTTTTAATTGTCATTTTCGTTGTTGGTGTTTAATTGAATTGGATATGAAAATTTACAGAAAAAAATATTTTTTTGAAACGTTTGCATACATATAAAACGTACTCTGTGGTACAATTGTCACAAACGAAAAGCAAACGTTTCTCGTTGGGGAAAATTATAGTGAATCTTACAATTTGTTTCTGACTATGTACAAAACTGTACAAAACCACAAATGATATGATGGTCGATGAGCAAATGGGAGTTGTTTTGTACAGTTTATTTTCGTACCCTGCGTGTTAGCTAATTTCATGTATAGAGCCCATCAAAAATTTTGAAGCGAATCGGAGACATGGCATCATTGTTTTTTACGAAATCCGTCCGACCTGTATATATACATGAGATATACACATATGTATGTTGTGGCATACTAATATTACTACACATATATGTATATGTATAAATACTATATGTAGGTGTAAAGATGATCTCTTATTTTTTACTTTTTGTAAAAATGACAGCGACTGCAATATGAATGAACTGAAATTCCATAGTTTTTAGTTTATTCAGTTGTAATTAGCTTTTTAAACTGATATAAAATAAAGATATTTATATTTCTTTGCTTAAAACACATTATTATTATTTCTAGTATTCGCACTAAAGAAAGACTACAAAACTAGTTTGTTAGCACATCTTAATTAATAATCAATAATATCCCGAAATCCCGGGATTCAAAAATGGTACGGGATTGGATGCTTTAGTGTATATACATGCATACGTACGTAAGCATATCAAATGTATGTACATACATATCGTCGCTGCGCCAACAAAAACAGTTATGTGATTTTTGTCATTTTTTTATTGCATATTTTATTAACACTATCTATTGCCCACATTACTACATTTGCAGTTCTCTTATATATCTTTTGGTTTAGAACTGACCAAAAACAGCTATGTGCCCGCAGTACTAGAAATACTCTGAAAAAACGGGTATACGCTTACTTGCTTCCCTGCCGAAAAAAATTATCAATTGATAAAAAATAACCCACTTGTAGCTAGCCTTTTTGCGGGATTTATATAAAATATATAACTTGTAGTTAGCTACTAAAAGCTAACTTGAAACTAGTTGGCAAGTAATGAAGGAGATTATTTTCTTTAAACGCGTTTCTATTTAAATATCCTGCACTTCGCAAATACTTTTTCGCATTGAGGACAAATGAAAGGAAGTTCGAAATTTCATATTATCATTTTGAAGTTATGTCTGACGGAGTTCGGATATGGGAACAAATATGAAATGTAATAAAATAAATAAAGTAAATAAAAATAAAAAAATAAAAATATTTTGTTTTTCCTATTGATATTTTATGTCCAAAAGTAGTTAGTTACAAGTTTGTTAAATCAAATGCAGAGGTAAACACCCTTGACTACAACTAATGCAGAGGTAAACCACCCTTGACTATTTCGCGGCCATCGCCATAGAAATATAGTTAGCTTTCGTCAAATAAAATATACAGATAATAAGTGACTTTTAGCTCCTTCCTAATAAACTTAAAGTTAGCTTATAGTTAGATACATTTCCTGCAGGTTTATAACTGTTTTTGATCGCATAATTGATTTCGATGATGTCGATATAAAAAATAATTATAAACCAACTAAATACATACATATATATCGTCGGTCCCTACGAAGAGTAGCACATTTCACTATTAGCGCATTTCAGATTTTTGAGTGGAAGACTAGCACATTTCACTATTCGCGTGGAAGACTAGCACATTTCAGATTTTTGCGTGGAAGAGTAGCACATTTAAGGTTTAAAATAAATCATAAAGGCATAATTTATATTGGAAATTAAGTGCTTATTTTATATTTCTATAATTGTATTATAAAATTCATGAAATTCAGGCGGTATAAAGCGTTTAGTGATCATTTGCTGGAGATCATCCACTTTTATTTTTCTTAAAGGCATTTTTTCCCTTTAAGCTTTATGCAATTCATATTGTTTTATGGTTAACCATTGAAAATTTATTTTCAGTATGTTCAATGTCAATTAAAATAAAGTTCATTTAAAAAAAACATGTAAACCCACGCTTAAAACTTTGTAGAAATCTAAAAATAAATCAACTAATCTTTATTTAAATTTCAAACTTATTTACTCAGAAGTGTTAAAATTTTTTTGAGTATGAAGCTTTATAGCCGATTCAATTGTAGTGTGATAATGTGCATGTTTCAAGAGCCTTAAAATTACCTTTGATTCTTTTTGCCGCATTTGCTCCCATGTAACGAATAAACACAATTATTTTTTTATGGAAGAAAACCGCAACAACGGAAATTTTTAGCCACTTGAAACTTGCACATTATTGCAATAAAATTGAAAGGGCTTTAAATCTATATACTCAAAAAATTCTGAGAAAATAATTTTAAAATTTGGATGAACATTTTTAGATTTTTTTTAGTTTTCTACAAAGTTTTAAGTATGGGTTTATATGGATTTTTTTCAGAGAATGAAATTTATTTTAATGAAAATTCTTAAAAATAAATAAATAAACAAAAGTGGAAAACAATATCACTTTGAAATGAGGTGTTCTTGATATAACTGCATGTATATTAGGGTGGTCCAAAAACAGTAAAGTCGGAATTGTAATGCTCTCACCCCCTAGGATTATTCTATATAGAAATNTAATTTTAAAATTTGGATGAACATTTTTAGATTTTTTTTAGTTTTCTACAAAGTTTTAAGTATGGGTTTATATGGATTTTTTTCAGAGAATGAAATTTATTTTAATGAAAATTCTTAAAAATAAATAAATAAACAAAAGTGGAAAACAATATCACTTTGAAATGAGGTGTTCTTGATATAACTGCATGTATATTAGGGTGGTCCAAAAACAGTAAAGTCGGAATTGTAATGCTCTCACCCCCTAGGATTATTCTATATAGAAATAAAAAAAATTATAGTTTAAAAAACTAAAGCCTCCCTATTATAATAGCCATTCGTACTGTCATCAGGTATGTAACTTGAGAATAGAAAACGCTGCATCTCTTAGGCGCATCAATATTATATAGTTACATCCCGTGCTAATAAAAGGAAGGTAAAAAAGCATACCCATATTTTTTTATTTTAAAATCAAAAAATATTTAGAGGTCGCTCAAAGTGCTCAAAGTTTTCCATGCATTTTTATAAGTATGGGAAAAAACAACTTTTCGTAGAAATGGTATAGAATTCTTGAAAATTAATATTTTTCGATCGGAAAACTCTGGTTCTCTTCAGGAGACTTACAATAATAATACCCAATTATTTATTTAACCATTTTTTAATACTAACGATTTTTTATTTGTCCACCCATTTTTCGGGGTTTTTGTGGGTTTTTGGCTGACCTATAGGTGGTTAAATAAACAATTTGGAATCTTCTGCAGATGAAAAGAGTTTTCCGATACAAAAATATTGGTTTTTTTGAATTCTATACCGNTTTATTTAACCATTTTTTAATACTAACGATTTTTTATTTGTCCACCCATTTTTCGGGGTTTTTGTGGGTTTTTGGCTGACCTATAGGTGGTTAAATAAACAATTTGGAATCTTCTGCAGATGAAAAGAGTTTTCCGATACAAAAATATTGGTTTTTTTGAATTCTATACCGTTTCTGCGAAAAGTTTTTTTTCCACATATAAAATACATGGAAAACTTTGTGCGCTTGGAGCGACCTCTAAATATTTTTGATTTCAAAATAAAAAAATAGAGGTATAATTTCTTCGGTATAGAACAATCCTAGGCGGTGAGAGCATAAAAATTCCGACTTTACCTTTTCACTGGCATTTTTGGACCACCTTAATGTACATATATGTTTCTCGTATTTATAAATAGATTCCCTGAGGAAGAAGCGAATATGTGCCAAAACAAGTAGGAGCATAATAAACGTTAATTCTATTTGTAATACAAGATCTAAAAGCTCATTCACAACATTAAACTTTCAGCTTAGTTGAGGAGAAATAATTATAACATACATGTATGTTCGGTTTTTGTACGGCTGCTGGTACCACTTTGTATAAATTCGCTACTATTCTACGCGAGAATCTGAAATGTGCTACTCTTCCACGCAAAAATCTGAAATGTGCTAGTCTTCCACGCAAAAATCTGAAATGTGCTAGTCTTCCACGCGAATACTGAAATGTGCTAGTCTTCCACGCGAGAATCTGAAATGTGCTACTTTTCGACGGGAATAATGAAATATGCTAGTCTTCGACGCGAATAGTGAAACGTGCTAGTCTTCCACGGTAATTTGAGATGTGCTACTCTTCGTTGGGAGCGACGATATGTATGCGCATATTACTTACACTACATACATTTTACTATTTAATTTGATCGCTTGCAATTGGAAATCAACAATTAACAAAGGTAAAAAGTGTGGAGCGTCCACTCTACATTATAAAATGTGTTCAATCCACCGATATATTCACCAATGGACTACATAAGTCGTAGCGACATGGCCTCGCCTCCTTATATTGTTAATTATTTAGAGCATACAACTTTTTTAAATTATAAGAGTTTTCCTGGTAACTTTACAACTATAAGGTCAGGTAAAAAACCTGGTGAAGCACCGGTAAGCAGTATCAGAGGATTGCTTTATGTAAATGGTGAAGTAAAATTCAAGTTGCGTAATATCGACTGCTGGACATCATTGCCACAAAAACGAGCTCTGTTATTACAGCAATATGAAACGCGGCTATTGTACGATGGTCCAAAAAAAAAGGATCAATCTAAACACAACAGCCTTCAAACGTAAAAGCAATATATACACAAAGATTTCCATTCGTTTTATGATAATCTACCTCGATAAATACTTAGTTTTACGTTTTCATGCAATTTACTGTTATGCAAATTTGCTTAATGTATACAAATTAGAAAGCATTTAATAAAACTTCAGTTATGTTTATATTGAAATTATTTCTTGTATATACGAGCTTTCATTGGATATTACCGAACTTTGAAACATTGCATTGGGTCAAGTTAATACGCTGACCGAAAAAACGGTTCGCATCTCTGGCAATTTCATGGTCCACTCACCGCTTTGCATTAATTTTTATTACAAAAATCCTATAAAAACATTTCTGACCATTTTTCATTACACAGCAGGAGCAATGGGCAGTTAACTAATCGAGTCCTCCACTTCTATACATTGCATCTAGGCCTAACGGCAGTATTATGTACAAATTGCATACGATTCCATACCGCCAAAAGCAAATTTAAATCGTGTATAAAAACGGCTATGTGCTGCGCAAATGTTGATCACGTCGTAATTGGTAAAAAAATTGATTTTTTTTCATAAATCAATAACATATTTTTAATATAATTTTTTTTTAATACGACATTTGCAAAATATTGCCTATTGGCAAAAGTAATCAGTTTTTTCGCTCTCCTGAAAAGCTATTAAAAACACATAAATATTTTTGTTGGCGCAGCGACGATATGTATTTACTCATCAAGATCAGTGTGACCGCGGGTTTTTGAAAACTTATAGCAAACAATAGACTTAAAATGTATCAATTTGTATCACTTTTTTATTTTAAGTATCAAAGTATCAATATAGAATAAAACCAATAATTTTTATGAAAAGCCATTTTTCAAAACAATTTAACATTTATTGATTGCAAAAAAGGTACACGTATCAGTTGTACTTGGTACTAATATAATAATAAAAACGAAAATATCTTACATGTATGAGTTCAACTGGGTATTAGTACAATAAAAACAGCAAACATTTGTTATATAATCTTATTTTGAGTTTAAATACTTTTTGTACATATAAGACTCAGAATTCAAATTCTTTAATAATTTTTAAGGTTTTAGTACAATACAAACAGCAAACATTTCTTATATAATCTGATTTTGAGTTTAAATACTTTTTGTACATATACGACTCAGAATTCAAATTCTCTAATAATTTTTAAGGTATTTCGAAAACATTAAAACTGTTAAAAATGTCGAATTAGCGCTTTCTTTATATGACAATGGATCAATACATGCAAAGCTTTTCAAAATTTCACTGTTAAAATAAAATATCTTATGTGCAAGACTCTGCGGCATAAGTAATATAAATATACTTCCTTAATAGGTTAATGATTATAAACGTCTATATCAGCTGGGTTACTTGCCATACAGTTTAGTTTGACAAAAAAAGGCAATATAATTTGTAGTCACTTTCAAAATTGTTATATAAAGTATGCAATCTGTATGATTCACTTTGAAATTCTATGTTCAATCGATTGGCAATATCCTAAATATTTGACAAAAATAAATAATACATTTTTATTTGTGCGGAATAAATTGTTTCGGCAATAGCACGCGCTTGGCTCACACCGTCATCGAAACACGATGTGAAAAATAATTGCACACTCTTCTGAGTGTGTTGTTGTTGTTGTAGCGGCTACAACAGCCCCGCCCAGACCGGTTAATATCTCAGTCGTTGTCGTCAAGTTCCACTAACGGCAGCCCTAAAAAGCGTGCAGCCTCAATGGGGTCGGCCCACAGGGACAAAAACGTTAGGGTTCTTGGGTTTTCCGGGCATACGAAGAGATGCTTCGAGTCATGAGGTGTCTTTTCGCATGCCGGACACTCATTCGGCACATCCGCGTTTAGTCTGCTCAGGTATGAGTTTAACCTGCTGCAGTAGCCAGAGCGAAGTTGGGCTATTGTGGTTCTTGTCTCCCGAGGCAGATGAAGCTCCGTCTCGTCTATGTCCGGTGGTTGTGCACCTAGAACGCCATTCACAGGTCTGAAATCTACGTAACTCGAGACTGACTCCCTGTGAATGCCGTTCAGGGCCTGTCGATATGCTGACTGGTCCAGAGGTTGTTTAATGAACCTCTGGACTTCGTCCGTCAGTTCGTAGAGATTCTTCTGACGTGCCTGGGCGAGGGCTCTTCTGCAAGCAGCTGCCCATTCGGGTGACCACGTCTATGGCTCTCGACAAGGAACTGCTTGCAGGGCATGGTTTATGCTCCTTGACCGGGAGCAATTTCACTCCGCCGTGTAGGTGGTGTTCAGGCGACATCAGAAGGCATCCAGTCCCTGTCCGTAGTGCGGTGTTTTGAGTTGACTGAGCTTCATCCACTGCGGCCTACTAGTCCGCGGCGACCACACTGGTGCTGCGTAATTTAAAACCGGCCGGCCTATTGCCTTGTATGGTACCAGCAACGTTTCTTTATCTTTGCCCCAAGTACTGCCGGCTAGCGACTTGAGGACCTTGTTGCGGCTCTGTACTTTGTGGATAATAGCGGTTGCGTGCGCATAGAAGGAGAGCAGACTGTCGAAGGTTACTCCCGAGTATTTTGGGGTTATTCACCGTCCAGGTGGTGAACAAGGCCGTAGAGGATTTCGTAGGGGAGAGGGTTAGGCTCGTTGCAGTGAAGATGCGAGAAAGCTCGGAGAGATACCCGTTGACTTTCGAACACAAGTCATCAATTCCATTCCCAGTCGCCATGATCATGCAATCGTCGGCGTAGGAGACAATCGAGACTCCCTCTATTACGTTTAGTGTTGTTGTTGTACTGTGCACTTTACAGAAACCATGCTTATGCATCGCTGGGGTCAGGTAGTTTGTGAAATACGGGAGCAGCAAGGCCTCTAGTGTCTTTGCTACCAGGGAAAGGAGTGTTATCGGTCGATAAGAATCTCCTTTGTTGGCTGGTTTCCCCGGTTTGAGCAGTGGAACCACTCTCCCCACCTTCTAGATGTCTGGGATGATGAGAGTGGCCATAGAAATATTGAGGACCTCCGTTAGGTACGATACTCCCTCAGGACCCAAATTTTTCAGCATCAACATGCATATTCCGTTGGGGCCCATGGCTTGGGGGGCTTTCGCCTTCCCGATGGCCACCTGAACCTCACCGCTGGTGAAGGCAACACAAGTTGATGGCAGTCGTCGTGCTTCATCGGATTGGACAGTGACCTAACGGTTGACCAAAGCTTACACACAACACAGGTGAAGATACAGGTCTTCAGATGCTCTTCCCACTTCTTCCGCTTATGTACGTTCACAAGTTGCCGAATATCCACGTTGAGATCCCTGATACGGGTTTTCCGGGATTGACCTGACGAAGACTGTCACGCTCGTCGGCTAGAACAACCGAAAATTCAGCAGGGAAATTTGCACGTGGGTCCGTAATGCATCCTGCCGGTACGAAGCGAGCTGCAGCAGCAGTGACAACCCTGCAGAACTTACGTTCAGCAAGGTGGACGTCGATTGGTGTGGGGAGCACAGCGAAGCTGCTCTCGGTAAATTCCGCGAAGCCTTTCCAATCAGCTTTAGAAAACTTGATATAGGCTCGGTGTTCCGCGGAAGCAAAGTCAGTTGGTTTATCGATCGAGATGATTAAGGTCAGATGTTCTGATGCCAAGGTCAGCATAGGTCGCCATGATATGCTGTTTATCAAACCAGCGCTGACTATGGTTATGCCTGGCGAGCTGCAGCAGCTGCCCATAATCCTGGTGGGTCCGTCGTCGTTCACTGTGTGGAACGTCGATTCGTCTTTCTGCTCAGCAAAGTCGGTTTCCCTTCGATCGTTTGATAGGCTTGAGTGCCAAAAATCGTGGTGCGCATTGAAGTCACCTACTACCATACGGTTTTCACCTCTGGGGATAGAAATGCCCTGACATTCTGCGGTGGTATGCCTGCGGTCGATGTCTGCTTCAATAAGATGATACTGTACGGTGTGGTACGTGATGAACGGCTTAGCGTTCATTATCTCCATTATCTCACTCGCGATCTTGACGGTGCATGTTGTACCCGGCCCAATTCAACAATGTTGAATTGCTGTGCAACTTCGTCTCTTGGACCGCAGCTATCAATATACTATGCCTTCCCATGAAGATAGTTATCTCCTCGATCTTGCTTTGAAGTCCGTTGCAGTGGAATTGAAGGAGCTTCATGTGGTTCGGGAGACGTGTAGTTCTGCGGGGTGTGAGGGATGTGTGTGACCTTGCCTCCATTGGCTGTGTGCGCTGCTGTGGAGGTTGCCGCCCTGTGGTAGTAGTTGGTGGGGTTTGCGACCGAGCAGCGCAACACAGGCCCTCGAAGTTCCGCGTCCAATCTCGCGTGGTGCGCAGACCTGAACATGCCGTAAAGTGGCACCAGCCAAGGCAGGTGTTGAACTTGACTGATGTCACATTACGGAATATCCTGGTCTGACATACTGTGCATATTGTAGGAGGAACTAGGAGCCCTTGGTCGAATAAAATCCGAGTCATTCCGGTACGTAGAACCTGCTGTCGTGGAAACGCTCTGAGTGGAAACGCTCATGATCCTTGCTTCTACATTGGAAACTGCATTCTGTGGATTGAAGAATATTTATATGTACTTCTTAAAATATATCATCAGAAAAACTGAAAATTCGCTTCAGGTAATATGCCCCTTAAAATGCGTTTATGCAAGTTTTATGTACAGTAAGTAATAAATAAATAAACTTTTTAAAGTTTCATAAATTGCACTTTATTTACATAAAATTAAAAAATAACTCAAACATTTCTAACCATGTTCAAAAAAATGGGGAGGTTATCAATTCGTCGGAATATTTTTTTCTTTTTAACCGACTTCCAAAAACGGAGGAGGTTATCAGTTCGTCGGAATATTTTTTTTTTATGTATGTTTGGACCACGTCAACCGATTTCGATAATTATTTTTGCATCGGAAAGGTAGTGTTTCAGAGGTAGTCCCATACTAATCCGGTTTAGATCCGATCATTGGATCATGAGATATATATATATATATATTTTTTTTAATGAGAATTGAATTCGGTTTTTTTTGCTAAAAATTACTTGTTTATTTATGCTGCCGCATAACTTTGGACCACGTGAACCGATTTCAATAATTGTTTTTTAATCGGAAAGACGGTACCTCAAGGGTCGTAACGTAATTTAGTTTAGATCCGATCATTTGATCATGAAAAAATTAACGGTACTCCTTAAAAAGTTCATAAACACAAGATGCGCTCAACTTTTAAAAGTAATAAAAAAATGTTAAAAAATATTTTTAATGTTCATTTTCTTCGATTTCTGGTTTCTGGTTTTCGATGGAGATGGAGATTTTCCACGATTGCCTTATTTTCTTAATATTTTGAATACCGAAAAAATTAACTGAACTTATATTGGCAAATTAAATCTTCGAAACCTTGGTACATAAGTATTAGAGTCCAGCGCAAGTGTATTTGCCGCATTTCGTTCAATAAGTACTCCTTGCATTGTACTCTACTCCCAACACATTGTTACTCTTTTTCCGCATACATACACTACTTGGCGTTGAGAGAGTAAATACTTGACGTACTTGCTATTACTCCACCAAAGTACGTACTCTACTTTCTCTCATCGCGTACGAGAGATATTTGCTGCTGCCAAAAGGGAGTAGCAAATCTACTCTCTGTATACTTGTAGTACGGTAAGTACTTGCGTATTAAATTTCAATTCTGGTTGTTAGCCTACTAGTTGATATCGTTTGCAGCGCTGGTCAGTGAAATTGAAAGAGTAAAAATAGAATATGGAAATTGACGATGTAAGGAAATGTTTACGGCCTTATTTATAAAAAATAACGTAGATTTAGACAGTTGTTTAATGTGACATTTCATAAAACTTTTGTATTCAAGCAGCTTTTTAAATCTATGTATGTACTTAAATTTTTATGAAAGTATTATTTCTCGTCTCTCATTTTTTATAAAACTATTTGCAGTCATTAACCAACAAATAAGTTATTTTGAAAAGTGCCGATTTTCACATTCGATAGTTGGACAAATTTGCGCTATCTTCAAACCCATGGTTTCAATTGTACGCATATCGTCAGGGTTTTCCCCACAACTTGGTTTTGCTGCAGTGAATCGACAGAACAAGTGATGAGAAAAAATATATGCGGACACTTACATATAAATGTATCTATGCACCAATGATGGGCAAAACGCTACTCGCGAGCAGTGATGCCAGACATTCTCTGTTAAATATCCCACGGAAATGGGGAAAAAATCCCTCAATTACCCACATCTTGAAAATTTATCCCACAAAATTCCCAACGATTTTAAACATATACATGTTTCAGTAGTAAAGAAGTAAAATTCATATAAAGTAATAATAATAGTTTGGCGCTTACACATATGTGCTTTTCCTCCAATTTGTGGCGGTCCCCTTGATGTTGTCACACAATGATGTTGGCAAAAAAATTGGGTAGGGACCTACAGTTTTACGCCGACTCCGAATGGCGAGTGTATTTTTATGAGAAACTGTTTTTCATGGCAGAAATACACTCGGAGGTTTGCCATTGCCTGCCGAGCGACGACCGCTGTTAAGAAAAAACCCCTTTTTCTACATTTTTTTCACTCATTCATTTTTTCACTTTCATTTTTTTGCTCTCACTAAGGGTCTAAAAGAATTTTTTGGTGACTTTAAAATTGAAGCACATTCATGTTCTATTTAACATTTCATCAGATAATTTGTTGTGCTTTTTACATGAAACACCAGTTACAACTGAAAAGATTCTTTCTTACTCAGCGCTCGAATTGGTTAACGTAAGAAAATTTTCGAAATTGTCCTTATACTTTTTAACAATTATATACCATTTCACTCCACATCACATCTTCAGAACGATTAATTACGTAAGAATGTCGAATATTCTTGAATTTTGATCAATTATGCAACAATAACTGCGTCAAAAGAAAATCCCTTATTTATATGAAGTGTCCCTTTTTTCCCTTTTAATAATTTTTGATGCAAAATATCCCTCAAATAGGGAAATTACCCACAATCTGGCATCACTGCTCGCGAGTAGCGTCAGCGTCGCAGCGCTTAAGCTGATGCCACATAAAACGTTTGCTTCGCTTTACGTGACAGATTCGCTTTGACAGCTAAGATGAATTGTATGAAAATGCACAAAGCATGCCACATAGATCATTGAAGCTGCAGCGCGAAGCGAAAAGATGGCCAACTCCCATCTTTTTGCGCGCTTTGACAATCAGCCGGTTTAATATTTATTTTGTTTCGTCCAAATTCGGGTATTCATGCTGAAACATAAAACTCAATTACATTGCTGATAATTTTAAAGCAAAATATCTAAAATCCACAGCAATTTTGACGAGTAAAAAATTGATTTCTTGGCGTTCATTGTGGCATACCTTTTGCGTCTGGCGCTTTGCTGGCAAAGTTATAAATGTCACGCAAAGCTACAAAGTTTTATCTGGCATCAGCTTTATACGTATACAGAAACGACGCAGCGAATTTCAATTCAGTCTGCTTTCAGTTTTCATGAGAGTGACACCACGCTTCGCTGTTGAATATTTTTATTCGTAATTTCAGCGCGTTGTTGCCACCTATATATGTAACAATGCCCAAAATGGCTGCGTATGAGTGCCAATTACAATTTTCGGTTTTAAGAAAAGCCAATAATGCCCAATGCTTGTTATGTGGGAATACGACTACTTGGAATCGTTCTTTTAATATAAGGCGACATTATTTGTCATGGTAAAAAAGTCAAACTGCCGAACTGTGTAAACCAATTTAAAGTTTTTTGTAATGGGTTTTATGTATATATGTATGTACGATACGGCAATTTAATATATCGATGGCTGAGTGGAAGATCGACCTATCTCGGCAGCCAGTTCGAAAACATTCTATCTCAAAAAACTTTTCAAGAACGCTCTATTTCAGAATTCGTTTGAAAAACGCCCTATCTCAGCTGCCGATTCAAAAACGCCCTACAACAGCATAT
>NW_016161140.1:13057-30198 GCF_001687245.7 Rhagoletis zephyria
TTTCAATACATTTTGAAGTGAGATAGGGCATTTTTGAACCGAATTTTGAGATAGGGTGTTTTTCAATAAAATTCTGAAATAGGGCGTTCTTGAAAATAGGTCGATCTTCCACTCAGCCATCGATATTTAGTATACTTTATTGAATACTGAGTTTTTTACAAAGTTTAGAAATTTTAAATTCGTGAATTTTGTTGTTGAATAAACTATCATTTTTTAAAACATTAGTTTAATGAAATTAAATTAAAAAACTTTTCATGCACGTACATATGTACTTATAAAAATTAATTTCATAATTCATTATTTGAAATTATTTCTTCATTACTTTTTTATTATATTTTATTATTTTCGTTTCATGTTCATAATACAAATTAAATATAAATTTAATTACTCAGCGCGATTCACGAATACCATGACAAAATGAGACTGTATTGGTGTGCCCATCTATGCCATGAACCAAAAATACAAGATCACCTAATCAAAGAAGCAAGAAAAAAGTATATTTCTGAGTGTTTTTGACATCTGCCTAAAAATGAAAACAAACAAAGAAAACGAAAAAGGCGCGGTGATTGAGTGCGATTAAATTGGTATTTATTATAAAATATACAAAATGAAACTTGATGACAATTAGCAAAAAAAGTTCATAAAATATGGTTTTCATGATTGAAAGTGTTTTACAATCGCATATCATTACCACGGGTCGATTTTTCAATGCCAACGTTCTGGCCACAAACGTGCACCTACTTTTCACGCAAATTTACGCCTTTTGGCAAACCAAACATACGCACAAACTTGTTCCGATCACACAGCACTTTATTTTATATCATAAATATGTAATAAACCAAAATTTATAATTAAAATCGCTGCAGAAAACACATTCAATCGCTAAAAAATCACTACGAAGAGGTAGAAGACGGTGTAAACAAAACCGAAAAACGTCAAAAACGCTACGAAAACTTTTTTCTGAAAATCGATTACAAATACAACGATGGCTGATTAGGTGATCTGTAGTCGTTGGTTCATGCATCTATGCTATGCACATACGTATCTATGCACATACGTATCTATGCACATACGTATCTATGCACATACGTATCTATGCACATCAGCATTTTAGTTGAAAGTACGTTTTGCTCGTCGCTCTCTTCATCGCTCCACTACATTCCTGTCCTTAGTTTTATTCAGATACCACAAATGCGCGATCCATAAAATTCTTCTATCATTCTTGCCACAAATGTATGTTTTCTTCGAAAATACTAAAGTACTACCAGTAGAGTACTCTACTGTCAAATACCTTTTACTCGCAGTAGTTGCGGAAGGCAAAGTAAATACTCTACGCGGCTTGCTATCAGTGTTGCCAGAACTTTTTGGGCCGACCGGCTAGATTGGCAAAAAAAAGCGGCTAAAAACGGCTAAAATGTTTTAGTGAAAATTGACATGCTTTATTTAAGTAAATCGCAAGAAACGAAAGACTAGTTAACACCATTAATTTATATCGAGTGTATATTCCTCATCATCAAATGAATCACTATTGTATATATCACCTGAATTCATTAATTTTAAGAGATCGTCATCTACAGTAGAATTATGGCAGCATTTTTCTTCACGTTTTAAACCGTATCTTACATATATATAAAATAGCGTTTAACGTTTCATTGAACTAAATATTCGCTCTACTTCTGCATTACTTATAGGCAAAACAAGAAAACTAAAAACTAGGTTGCAAAGGTCAGCAAAAGGGTTTTCTCCTAGGGCATTTCGAAATTGATAAACTTCGGCCCAAAATTTTACAGTTGAGTCTAAATTACTCCAGGTATGTAACGTTAACCGTTGCCATTGCATCTCTATGGATGTTATTTCGTCGGCATTATATTTGTGTTTTTGTTGCTGTAGTTGAACAAATACTTTTGGTTTAATTACTCTTAATGCATTTCCAACCGAAAAAAGTCAATTTTTTTTAGTGTGGCAATATTTGTAGGGAGGCGTTGGCGTAATTCCTTTATTAAAGTGATAATAAAATAGCGACCATTTTCTCGAATTATTTTCTCGGCTTCGTGGTCAAAAGCGTTTGTGCTTACTTTTGTTTTTAAATACTCTTCAAAACTGTGATAAAACTGAGGAAATGGAGCAAGGAACCACCACCACCACCAGCATATAGGATCAAATGTGTCCGCGCTAATAACCACTAGAGAGCATAGATGCGAAAGTAAAACATTGAGTTCATTAAAAATCTTCATTGGGTCTGCATTATTGCTTTCGAACAACTTGTTTACTTTTTGCACCTGAAAATTAGGCAAATAGTAAAATCGGCTAAAAACGGCTAACTTTTTTTTACAAACCGGCTAACAAATCGGCTGCCGGCTAGATCGAATTTTCTCCGGCTAGTTGCTATCAAAACCGGCTAAATCTAGCCGGAAAACGGCTAAAATGGCAACGCTGCTTGCTATTGATCGGTAGTTTACGTACGCTTGCAGAAACTGGTTTATGCTTACTCACACTTGACCCGAACGATGAGAGTAAAGGAGGGAAAGTATTTGCGCGGCAATCGGATGTCTTGTTAGGGTCTTTAAATGGAATTGCGTAGGAGTTTAATAAGTATATATCAGTGGTAAACTCTTTTAGGCTATAAAGTGTAAAAAACAACAGTAAGTGAGTATGCATTGTATATTTTTTAGACAATGTTTTCATCCGCAGTTATTTTTTAAGAGCTCTCAAGAAAAACAAAAAATGCACATAAAATGGCGCACAAGAAATGGAAAAGAAATTTTCTTCTACAAAAGTTTCTTAAATCAGTTTGAAGCTCTCAAGAAAAAATGCTTATTTATTTATATATTTTTTAATTTATTTCTTCAAGACAATTTATAACATTAGCAAAGTGTTTTTGCAAGCAATAGAAATAATAAAAAGTATTTTTTGTTATTCTTCTTGAGAGCTGGATACTAAGCTTTAAGATGCAGTTTGTATATGTATTATACATTATTAGCTTTAGGGGCGTTTGAACCCCAAAACCCACCTCTTGGTGCACTAATGTGTCAGTGTCTTCTAGATTTAAACGGCTTATGGGTTATATGAAAATTTACATCACCATGAGATCAGTTTATTCATGCGAGTTTGGTATTAAACGGTTGGTCCAACGTCCATTGCTTCTTGCGTCTCATTGCCTTTGCCAGTTTGACAGAGTTGTGTTCCTTGCAATTTAATTTTTCAGGGCTAGTGGTAATTCTTACGGTGACTAGAAATTGGCCAGCTTTGTCAGGGCTTCGACTTACGAAATGCACATTACACACTTATGGCGTTTTTTTTTTAGTTTCACTTTTATTTCAACATATTTTGATTAAAAGAAAAATACTGATAAAAATAAAATTTTTCATAAAAACAGGGTTGAAATCTTGAAATTCCTGCCCGTATTTTGTTTGTAAGTCAAATATGGGTGGCATTGTGCTACTATGATAGCACGGCCGAAGAATCATAGCCAACTTATTTACAGTAGTCGAAAAAATTATAGCCGCACCAAATTTTGACAAGTTTTAAAATATTATTTTTGTTGTTATTTAATTTCGGTTAGGGTTTTATAGTTCGTTCTTTACCAAAATCCGTATAAATACAAGTTTAAAGGCAGTGTCACCCAAAATATTTTTCACTATCCCAATCACAAAAATTAGTTTATTAAAATTTTTCAATAGAACATCGCTGTATTGTACCAATATTTTGAATGCAAAAAAAAATTTCCCATTTNTAGTTCGTTCTTTACCAAAATCCGTATAAATACAAGTTTAAAGGCAGTGTCACCCAAAATATTTTTCACTATCCCAATCACAAAAATTAGTTTATTAAAATTTTTCAATAGAACATCGCTGTATTGTACCAATATTTTGAATGCAAAAAAAAATTTCCCATTTTTTTTTAACAATAGCCCAATATAAAAATTTACAAATCTGTACAAATGTAGCAATCAAGTGACATTGCCTTAAAAATTTATGCAATTTAAAAAAAATTCTACAAATTTTCGTTAAAATTTCGAGTTTTTTAATTAAATTCTGAGTATGCAGTTTTGTAGCCCATTGAATTCTAGTAGAATAGAGTACAATTTCAATTTCAATTAAAATTTCGAAATTTGTACGAAAGTTTGTTGATTTTTTTTTAATATTGCACAAATGAGTAGTCCACTTGCAAACAGCGTTATGTGATTTTATAATAGTGAGCCATAAATAAAAAAAAAACGTCTACAACAACAAGTAACATCCAAATTGTATATTTCTCTTAATTATCTGAAAATTTGTATAAACAAGAGCCTAATGACATTAAAAAACAATATCGCAGTGTGGTAGTTTTTGCAAATTTTATATATGAAAATTTAATACAGCGAGTTTTGAAACAGTAACTTTTACATAGCTATCTTTTTTTAGCTTTTCGCGTTCTCTCTTCCATGAAGATTGGTCTGCTTCTTTTTTAAATTGCCTTCCACTAGACACCGAAGCTACCACGTTTTCTTGCAGTTTTCTAAGTTCATCAGAAGATGGAGACTTTTGAAAGTGTATAAATAAGTATTATAGCGATTTTTGCAATATTAGTTAACATTTAATGCTATTTTCCAAAAAATAGAAAGATTTTGCACACTATTGTTAGTGGACATGAAACTACTTTACGTTACGTACGTTACTCACCAAAAACAAAAAATCTAAAAAAAATTGACATAGCGCCGTTGCAAGTGGAATACTCAAATTTGGAAACATGGATTTCCACTGGTTTTATTAAAGAATGAACTATATTTTTATTAACAAAAAAAAAAAAAGTTCAATAACAACAAAAAAAATACGTTAAAACTTGGTCGACGAGATTTAAGCGGAGTTGCTTAAACCTCGTAGGGGGGCTGTGTGAAGCGACTTTATAAATAAACAACCAGAACAATTTATCGTTAATTCAATATATGTATAGCGTTTAATTAAAAATTCAAAATTTACAATTCGCGTTTAACTAGTGTAAGTATTATATACAGCAAATTAAACTTCAAAAGTACGAGAGTAGAATGTCGTTCGGTTGGCGGTCACGAAACTAATGTCGCTTTCGCCTTACAAAAGGGACGTATATATGTATATAAATATGTAACAAAATAGAATAAAAAATTGAGAGATTTTAGAGTTCAATAAGGTTGCCGGCTTGCCCATCATGACCATACCGGCCCCCTTGCACCGTTGCAATGTTACGTAAGGCATCCTGTAAATTCTGCAACGACGTCACGGCTGCATTCACTAAAGTATCTAGTTGACGGTTCTTATGGACCCGACCGCGGCGCACGGACTTCCTAGCGATGACAGAAGACGGTTTTGTGATGGTGGTAGGGCGTGGCTGTTTCGCTGCCCTTTTTTGGCTACAAATACATACACGCGTTGGCGCGTTCCTGCCATGTTCGTCGCGATCCTGAATGGCTTTAGGTACGATTGCGCTCCTAAGGCTCCTTCCTATCCTATCGTTGTGGAGAAGCATGTGGTGTGCCATTTTACATATGCAGCAGCAGTGTCGAGAAGGGCATTTGGCGGTGGTATGCGAACGTGCCAAACAGTTTGCACAATATTTGTGTACTTTGACTGCATCCAATCTTTCCAGTGCGTCCATTTTTCTGAAGCTCGGGCAGGCCTGCAGAGGATGAAAGCGGCAGCAGATTCGGCACTGATATATATCCGGTGATCTGTAAGAACGAACAGTTGAATTAGTGTGAGGACACAACTGAAGGGCTTAGGTGTCATGGGTAGTACATGAGTTCAAAATGGGTGAGTTTTAGAGTGGTAGCATGAGTTAATTGTGCAAGCAGGAACAATTTAGTGGGGTTTTGATTCATTGAATGGGTAGAACGCAGAGTTTAACAATGGGTCGAGTGTAGATGCCTGTTTGGGTCTTAACATCCGCAACTCTGGCATGGTTATCAGCGCCTCGGTGAACTTTAAGGATTCTTCCCAGACGCCATTCTTGGGGTGGTAATAGATCGTCTCTGACTACTACGAGTTGGCCTTCCTCGATATCATCATCTGAATTCTTGATGCAGAGTTTTCACTTTTTGCCATCGGTTTACGAGCGACATGTTTTCAGCAGTCAGTTCGGGTATTGCACGTAATGGGGCGCCTCGAAGAAAATGACCTGGAGTTAGTACTAACAGGTCCGTGGGATCTTCAGACATTGGAGATAAAGGCCTGGAGTTTAAAATTGCCTCTACGCGGGCGAGTAGAGTTGTGAATTCTTCGAAGTTGAATTTATCAGGACCGGCAACTTTGGTAAAATGCGTTTTGAAGTTTTTTACACCGGACTCCCACAGGCCACCCATGTGAGGAGCGTGTGGAGGAATGAATTGCCATTCGACTGCTTGGATACTGAAGGTGTTTACAACTTCGGAAGAAACTGGTTTGAGGAAGGCATCAAAGTTTTTTTCAATGCACGTTGCGCCCCAACGAAAGTTTTGCCATTGTCGGACATCACTTTGGAGGGTAAGCCTCGACGACCCACAAAGCGTGCAAAGGCCAAGAATGCTTCAGTAGATAAATCAGAGCAGACTTCTAAGTGGATGGCTTTCGTTGAGAAGCAAACGAATACGCACACGTACGCTTTGTGATATGGGGCATTTCTGGTTAGTCCAGCTTTAACTAGAAATGGGACTGCAAAATCAACTCCAGTGACAGTAAACGGAATTGAGAATTTTACTCTTTCAGGAGGGAGCGCGGCCATTATTTGGGAGCGTACCTTTTGCTTATATTTCGTGCATGTTTTGCACTGGTATATGCACTTCTTTATGCGGGGGTTTAATCGGGGAATAAGAAATTCTTCGTGAACCATGCGAATCATTAGTGACTTGAAGGAGGGTTATGTAAAGAAATTGCAGATAAAGTTCACAGAACCTTGAGCTTCCTGGGAGTATAACCGGGTGTCGTTCGTTGTCGCTCAGAGTGGCATGGGCTAATCTTCCATTAACGCGCATTAAGCCTTGGTTATCCAGGAATGGGTTAAGAGAGAGCAAACTGCTTTTCTTACTGGCCAACTATTGGGGGAGTACACAGCCATTCCGGGCCATGCCACCATAGTGAGTGAGAGACTAATTCTTGCGGCTTGCAGCCACGGGTGCCTAAGTCAGCGGGGTTGTCTTTGCTCCTTACATGTCGCCAAGTTGAATTTCCTACGTTTTTGAGGATCTCGGAAATATGGTTAGCAACGTAAGTTTTCCATACGTATGGGCGTTTTTCAAGCCAAGCAAGCACGATGGACGAGTCGCACCATAAGTATACATGGGCTTTTTGTAGATCTAATTGGGACCGTACCTGGTTTAAGAGTTTGGAAAGGAGTACGGCTCCGCATAATTCCAGCCGCGGGAGACTGATTGTCTGTAGTGGAGCTACCTTGCCTTTCGCGACGAGTAGGCGGGTTGTAGCGGGGTTTACATCTTGTTGGCAGCGAATGTAGAGACGTGCACAATACGCCTCTTGTGACGCATCGTAAAATCCATGAATTTGAATGTTATAAGTGGGTGAGAATCCCATCCAACGGGGAATTTATATTTTTCCAACTTCGGATAGATTTTCCACAAATTTGCACCAAACATGAACGGAATTGGGTTTGGCACATTCATCCCAGTCTGTTCCTTCTTTCCATAGCGTTTGCAGGAGGATTTTCGCTCTAATCATTATAGGGTCAAACAGTTTGGCAACTGCTGAAAGTATCTGTCGCTTTGTGGCTTAGTGTGAGATTGAGGGCAAGTTGAACGTATAGGAAGAGGAGTCGAACACTGCGTTCCAATTAATTCCTAACGTCTTTGTCGTACTGTGATCTTCTAATTTGAGGAACTGTGAATCTAAGATATCGGTTTTGGGTACCTTTTCTAGTAGTTCGGCATTATTTGTAGTGATCTTCTTAAGAGGAAATCCTGCTGATTTCAAAGCTTTGATAAGTTCGGACAAAGAGTTCTGGGCAGTTTCTAGATCATGTGCTCCTGAAAATATATCATCTACATAAGTTTCCTACTTTAAAATTTTTTAACATAGGGGGAACTCGTACGCAGAGTCTTGGGCCAGTTGCTGCAGTGTTCTTATGGCTAGGTAGGGGGCACAGTTTACGCCGAAAGTCACTGTTTTTAGTCTGTAGTCACTGATTGGGTCATCGAGAGTCTTTCGAAAAACTATTCTTTGGAAATCGCGATCGTTTTCGTTAACCAATATTTGGCGGTACATTTTTTCAATGTCGCCATTGAATACAAACTTATAGTCTCCATTTCGAATGACTTCTTGGGATGGAGCGAGTTCCATGTGTTGCAGAGTCTCATATTCTTCCAGGACTTCGGAATAGGTCTCCTTCAGATCTTTCCTTTTGGCCAGGCTTCCCTCTAGGCTGAGGTATTGACTAAGAGAGGAAAACCTTGAGTGTCCAAGGGCTATGAGATCGGGAAATTCTTTCTTGAAAGGTAGTCGAACTTCATAACGACCATCTTCTCAACGGATCGTGGTTTCGCTGTAGAGGTCTTCAAAGAACTTGTCTTCCATCGATGGTTGGGCGGGATCTACCATGTTTTCCTGTTCCCAAAAACGTCTAACGAGTTCACTTATTGAGTCATCCGATGTTTCCTGGACTCTTGTTGAAAATGACGAAACTTGAGCTTGGACTGGGCCACTAAGAATCCATCCAAAGATGGTATTCTGTGCCAACAAGCTTTCGCCGACATTTTGGACTCCAGATAGAAATATTTTGGGGTTAGATCGCTGCCGATAACCAAGTCTATTTTACCTGAAGTGAAACAAGAGGGATCGGCGAGCTCTAACGAGGCAAATTGTATCATGTCCACATTCTTGATGGTAAATGATGGAAGGAACTGGGTGAGTTGAGGCAGAATAATGGCATCGGTTTCTACCTTCACCTTTTTATCTATAGCGCTCAGCGTTAGTGGGCATATTTGGGTTGAGTTCTGAACTATTCTTCCTCCCATACCGGAAATCTCATAAAAGGCCTTTTTTGTCGGAAGTTTTAATAAGTTCTTTACCCTCGACGGAATGAACGTTTTTTCGGAGCCGGGGTCTATCAAGACTCGTACATTATATGTATCTCCTAGGTTTAATATGGGGACAATCGCAGTTGAGAGCAGTATTTTTTCTTTACTGCTTGTGTGATGAGCCTGAATGTGTTCTCCAACTTCTTGACTAGATAAGTTTGGGTTTATCGGGTCGAAATTGCTTGGACCATTTGTAGCGAGTTCTTCCGTAGATCTAGCTGTTGTCGTGTGTACCGTCGATTTTTGGAGTCTAGGGTTAGAGTGTGAGTTGGAGTTTTGTGAGTTTGGAGTTAAATGTAGCATAGAGTGGTGGCTTTTCTGACAGTAAACACACGTAAAGCTGCTTCTACATTCTCTGGCTGAGTGGGAAAGCGCTATACAATTTTGACAATATCCACATTCTTTAATGAATTTCGCACGATCTTGGGGTGAGATTGTTTTAAATTTGGGACATATTTTTTGTGGATGAGCAGGCGATACCTTACACAATTTACAAGAACTGACGTATCTCTGATCATTGTAATATTATCGCACATTACTAGAACTGGGATGTGAGTTATGAAGTTGGGTTTTTATTGAGTTGAACGTGGGGTTGAAGTTTTGGAAACTTTGTTTGGGGTTCGGGTTGTGATTTAACTTTGTGTTTGGGTTTTGCGTGAGTTTAACTTTTGAAGGTCGGTGGGCATTTAACCTTTCTACTACCTCATACCTCGTAGTTAAAAATGAATCCATCTCGGACCAAAGAGGCAAATCTTTCCGAGACGAAAGTGATTGTTCCCACAAAGCCAATATTTCTTCTGGTAGTTTAGAGGTACATAAGTGAATCAAAATCGGATCCCAATTCGTAACCGAAACGCATTGAGCTTTTAATACGGAAAGGCAGTTATTTATGCTCGTTTGCAACTTTTGTAAAGACTGGCTATTTTCGCTGAAAACTGGAGCCAGGTTTAACAGTGTCTTGAGCTGGTTATCCACCAGGATTCTGCGATTTTCTTATCGCGATCGAAAGCTTCCCAAGCGAGTTCGAAGCTTTCATCGCTAAGTGGGTATTGCTTTACAATTGTACCTGCCTGGTCTTTGGTTATATATCTGAGATGATATAATTTTTGAGCTGGGGTTAATTTTGGGTGCCTTACGTATACTGCCGCAAACATATCTCTAAAGGCTGGCCATTCCTCATAAAAATCTTGGGTATCGCATGGTGGGACTTAAAGGTAAACTCCAGAAGAGTCTGATCTCTTTTCAGTGTCAACCGCGTTTTTTGAGCTTGGAATGGGGTTTTTTGGTTTGAAGAGTTCAAGAGCTTCGGCCATTTGAGCTTTACAGTTTTGATAACTCTCACTACATTTGTCAAATTTTTGCTCGACCGATTCGCTTACTTGTGAGTAGGAGTCTGATAAGGAAATACTTTGGTAGGTATCCAAAACCATTTCCCAATTTTGCTCGAGTTGTGAGATTTTAACGTTTAATAGGGCCACAGTTTGGTCCATTGCTACAGAAGGTGACCATTTTGAGCAAAATACCTCCAACCTATTCGTTTCAAAAATGAACCTTTTGAGGTCTCGATCAGGCCTTGATTTCGAGCTCTCTCGTTTTTTGGTCTCAGAGGATTTTGCGTCAATATCAAGCGTGTCCTTGTCGGACCCCATTACGAATAAATAGTTAGGGCTTATTGACTTAGGGTTACTCGATTTTGGGTTGTTGAGTTACAAAAAGCAAGGGTTTTGAAGGTTTTTTGAGGAGAGTATATTTTTAGAGCTGGAGATAAGAGAAATATCGTGAGAGATTATGTGTTCGATTTTTCTCTACTTTCGGAGCTTGCTTTTGTAGGTAAGTATTAATATTTGTTTCCGCTGTCGACCGCTGTGGTGTAGTGGTTAGCAGTGCGCGCTTTCACTCACCAGCACCAGCGTTCAAGCCCTGGTCAAAGCAACATCGCAAAAAATATAGAAAAAAGGTTTTTTCTTAACAGCGGTCGTCCCTCGGCAGGCAATGGCAAACCTCCGAATGTATTTCTGCCATGAAAAACAGCTTCTCATAAAAATACAATCGCCGTTCGGAGTCGGCGTAAAACTGTAGGTCCCTCCGCTTTGTGTGACAACATCAAGGCGCACGCCACAAGTCGGAGGAGAAGCTCGGCCAACACTAACATATGTGTAAGCGCTAATCTATTATTATTATTATTAGTATTTGTTTAATTAATATTTTTAATATTCGAGAATATTTTTGAGCGTGTAGCTTTATAGTGTATGTATGTATATGTGTATACAGAATTTTTTCTTTTTCACTCCGAGTAGTTTTACTATTTTGTGGACTGTATTGTATATTTTATTTTAATTTCGAAAACAATGGACGAAACTGAGGCCCTATTAAACGTTAAAATCTCACAACTCGAGCAAAATTGCGAAATGGTTTTGGATACCTACCAAAGTGTTTCCTTATCAGACTCCTAAGATAAGGTCGCGATAAAATCGCAGAATCCTGGTGGATAACCAGCTCAAGACACTGTTAAACCTGGCTCCAGTTTTCAGCGAAAATAGCCAGTCTTTACAAAAGTTGCAAACGAGCATAAATAACTGCCTTTCCGTATTAAAAGCTCAAGGCGTTTCGGTTACGAATTGGGATCCGATTTTGATTCACTAGCGCTGTCAAACTATCGATAGTCAAGTCCATCGATGTTTTACGATAGTCTTAAGGGTGACTATCGATACTATCGATAGTATCGACCCATTTCATATGTTTTTTTAAATCCATTTATTTTTTCGTTATCTTGCTCTTATAAATTTGTTTATTTTAGCGGCTCACGGTTGCATTTTAGAATCGAGAAATATTCACTCGCCGTGTAAAAAAAGCGATTTCATAAATTTTCCCTGCAATTCGCCTTTCGGAAATAAAAAACATTCTTTCGAAAGGCACTTTACATGCAAGGTGCCACTGCTCATGCAACTGCTTTCTGAAATTTCTCAATTTTACAGTCTACTGCATTGCCCGGTCTGACACGCTCTTAAGACGGCAATGTAACCCTGCTATTCCCACGCTTAAAATAAAAAATTACGCTTTTAGAAATAATGCCATGAACCAACTAAACAGATCACCCAGCACAGCAAGCGCGTATTTGTAATTGCAATTGAGAAAAAAAAAAAAAGTTTATAATGTCATTTTTTAATCGGTTGTTTCATTCATGCACATGGTTTCATTCCGTTTCACTCACATGGCGGCGAAAAAATTACGTCACTGCGAAAAATAATACTTGTTTCTCGCACACCGCCATGGTTGATCTTTCTTTATTCGTTCGTTCATGAAATAATGCTGCCAAATTTTGTTCTCTTTGAACCAATACGTGTAAAAGTCTAAAGCGCTAGGAACGAGAATTCGCTATCAATAAAGCGATAGTGACGATAGTACTAAAACTATCGATAGTTATTTCAAGTGACCAGACTATCGATACTATCGATAGTATCGTCGATAGTTTGACAGCTCTATGATTCACTTATGTACCTGTAAACTACCAGAAGAAACATTGGCTTTGTGGGAACAAGACCATCGGCGAGTTAACCAACCTAGTGCGCTTAAGTATGTTCGTATGTATGTATAAACGGGTTTGTGTGTTATACTGTGCGTTGATATGTAACAGGAAAATTAAGNTTTTTCTTTTTCACTCCGAGTAGTTTTACTATTTTGTGGACTGTATTGTATATTTTATTTTAATTTCGAAAACAATGGACGAAACTGAGGCCCTATTAAACGTTAAAATCTCACAACTCGAGCAAAATTGCGAAATGGTTTTGGATACCTACCAAAGTGTTTCCTTATCAGACTCCTAAGATAAGGTCGCGATAAAATCGCAGAATCCTGGTGGATAACCAGCTCAAGACACTGTTAAACCTGGCTCCAGTTTTCAGCGAAAATAGCCAGTCTTTACAAAAGTTGCAAACGAGCATAAATAACTGCCTTTCCGTATTAAAAGCTCAAGGCGTTTCGGTTACGAATTGGGATCCGATTTTGATTCACTAGCGCTGTCAAACTATCGATAGTCAAGTCCATCGATGTTTTACGATAGTCTTAAGGGTGACTATCGATACTATCGATAGTATCGACCCATTTCATATGTTTTTTTAAATCCATTTATTTTTTCGTTATCTTGCTCTTATAAATTTGTTTATTTTAGCGGCTCACGGTTGCATTTTAGAATCGAGAAATATTCACTCGCCGTGTAAAAAAAGCGATTTCATAAATTTTCCCTGCAATTCGCCTTTCGGAAATAAAAAACATTCTTTCGAAAGGCACTTTACATGCAAGGTGCCACTGCTCATGCAACTGCTTTCTGAAATTTCTCAATTTTACAGTCTACTGCATTGCCCGGTCTGACACGCTCTTAAGACGGCAATGTAACCCTGCTATTCCCACGCTTAAAATAAAAAATTACGCTTTTAGAAATAATGCCATGAACCAACTAAACAGATCACCCAGCACAGCAAGCGCGTATTTGTAATTGCAATTGAGAAAAAAAAAAAAAGTTTATAATGTCATTTTTTAATCGGTTGTTTCATTCATGCACATGGTTTCATTCCGTTTCACTCACATGGCGGCGAAAAAATTACGTCACTGCGAAAAATAATACTTGTTTCTCGCACACCGCCATGGTTGATCTTTCTTTATTCGTTCGTTCATGAAATAATGCTGCCAAATTTTGTTCTCTTTGAACCAATACGTGTAAAAGTCTAAAGCGCTAGGAACGAGAATTCGCTATCAATAAAGCGATAGTGACGATAGTACTAAAACTATCGATAGTTATTTCAAGTGACCAGACTATCGATACTATCGATAGTATCGTCGATAGTTTGACAGCTCTATGATTCACTTATGTACCTGTAAACTACCAGAAGAAACATTGGCTTTGTGGGAACAAGACCATCGGCGAGTTAACCAACCTAGTGCGCTTAAGTATGTTCGTATGTATGTATAAACGGGTTTGTGTGTTATACTGTGCGTTGATATGTAACAGGAAAATTAAGAGAAACGTATGCACCTATGTACAAACGCACATACGCATATACGTAGGTATGTATGTTATAAAGATCAGCGGTAGAAGTAAGTATTTTATGTTAAATTTATCGTTCGAGTTTATGAACAGTATTGTGGAAATCGCTTTGGCTTAGTTAAATGTTCCTCTCTTGGGTATATAGCCGCGATGGGAGGCAAAACAAATAACTTGATGGCAAAAATAGTATTTGGGTTGCTACCACCCTAGTACTCACCCTCATACATGTGTATAGCATGTATACATGTGTCTAAACGTACGTATGTATGTACATCTGCATGTATTACTGATGCACTACGCTTTTGAGTGAGAGTTGAGCAAGTGTTAAAATTTGATATTTAGTATATGTATAATATTTATGTACGTGAGTGTTTATAAAGGTGAGAGACACCAAAATGCAAAGTTATAGCGAGCTTTGAGTGTGATTTTTGTATGGTGAGTGAGTTTATGTGATTTATTTGGGTATTTCCATGCATATAAGTAAATATATGTATGTATACCGAAATTTCTTTTAGCACCGTTTATCTTTATAAATATGTACATATATATTTAATTATTTACTTATTTATGTATGTATGTGAATATATTTATAAATTTTTAACCACGGACGCATTAATGTGCATATATATTGCGAAAACCGAAAATTCATAAGGTATACCATATACCAAATTTATTTGCAAGGGTTTGCCAAATAAAAATAAGCATACATAAATATGTCGAAAGACCTTTACGCAAATTTCGCTTTGATACGAAATCGATCACTCGCTATATCTTTATTAATTTTTCGATGGGATATGAGGTCACTTACTGCGCCATCCGTATGTTTTATTTAGGTAACCTTATTCTGTTGCGTCTTATCGCGCCTCCAGATTTCCACCAGACTGTTCTTCTTGCTATTCCTTCGGATTCCGCGATTGCTCTTTTGCTTTTTTTGTTTGTCACTGTGCCTGTGAACTTTACGCCTTTCTTCTGCCTTCCACCTTCTTTGACGCTTCAGGATTCCAGTTTTATTTATAAATTAAATTTTTGTTTTAAATTTTTCGTTTAATTTTACAGAGTTTAAAAATGTTTTTTTTTCCGAACGTCACCGAGTTTAAGCGCGATAGGGATTAGAAATGCGTATTAAAATTTATACTTTTTGACATTTGCCAGCAGTGCAGAGCCGATTCAATTGCTAACTGAACGGCTTGAAGGACCATCGACGAGATTTAAGCGGAGTTGCTTAAACCTCGTAGGGGGGTTGTGTGAAGCGACTTTATAAATAAACAATCAGAAAAATGTATCCTTAATTCAATATATGTACAGCGTTTAATTAAAAACTCAAAATTTACAATTCGCGTTTAACTAGTGTAAGTATTATATACAGCAAATTAAACTTCAAAAGTACGAGAGTAGAATGTCGTTCGGTTGGCGGTCGCGAAACTAATGTCGCTTTCGCCTTACAAAAGGGACGTATATATGTATATACATATGTAACAAAATTGAATAAAAAATTGAGGGATTTTATAGTTCAATAAGGTTGCCGGCTTGCCCATCATGACCACTTGGCAAAAAGTGGTTTGGTTATAATTTTTTGACCACTGTATGTAGAACACCTAAACCCCCCCTAAGTACGGCCTTGATACATGCCAGATCACGTTTGTAGGACTTAGTGTCGAGCGTATTTGCTCAAACTTGCGCACCATAGAAAGACGCGGACTTAAATCCCTAAGCTAAAATAAAGTCGGTTCTATTCTTTTTGGGAGCACGTGCATTAACCATCATTCTTGGTAAATTGCCGCATGTTTTTGCTGATTTTTTCGCAAAAGCTTCCTTCTCCACCTGGTTTATCGATCGCAAAGGAGGCCTTCCTCGTCCTCTGTTAGCAGCATTGCTAGCCGCGTTTAATACCTTCAGAGTTAGAGCGTTTCTGTCCATTCGTACGATATGAAAAAGCTAGCCTAGCCGCTGTATTTTAACTCGCCGCACTATGTCTATATCGTTGTAAAGCTCATTCATCGTTATATCGTCTGCGGTATTCGCCATGGCCAAAGCGGGGCGTTATGAGTGCCCTTTGTACGACGAGAAAGCACTTTGCTTCTCAATTTCTCAATTGCTTACTCAATCCAAAATAGCACTTGTTAGCACTGTTGCCGACATAGTTCTTTTCGCACTAAATTTAGTGCTTTTCTTAATTCAAAACGCGAAAATTTTTGAGTTTGGTGCTTGGTGCTTTTTTTGTTAGTTTGAAGACACCAAAACTCTAAATCTGAAACAAAAATGGAAGTTAAATTTAGAGCAGTTGGAAGTTTCACAAGGAACTTTACAAAAATGGAATCAAAATCATGGCATAATGACAATCATAAGCGAAAGAGCATATGTTTGTCAAAAAAATATGCGGCAGCAATATAAATCATGCTGGGACCATGAATCGATCTTTAGACCTTTAGTTTGGGCTGAATTTGTTATATTTTTTTTACACAAAAAGATTTTTTCCACTATGCGCCGGTGGATGCGTTCAAATAAGACAACGGTTGCCAGACGTACTGATTTTATCAGTACAGTACTGATTTTTCAACTCTCGTACTGATTTTATTAATTTCTTCAATCAGTACGCTAATATCCTGATTTTTCAAAATTTGTACTGATTTGTACTGAATTTTCATTTCTGAGCACACACATCTTTGTCGATAACATTTGTTATCTCGAAAATAACTTTAAGTTTAATAAGAACCAATTAGAATAATTGAATGGCTTTACCGGCAACATACAATTACTTTTTCTCAATTTACTGACATTGTAAAAGAATTTTTCACACAATACATCGAGTTAAATACCTTTTTTAGCGAATTCTTAGTCTCATGAAGTCCTTAAATAGTGGTACGTTTCCATAGTTTGAAAAAATATGTAATTTTGGTTTTTCAATACCACGCTCAAGCGGAGCAACTGAGAGGAACTAAAGTATTTGCTTCCAGTCGAAAAGAGAGAAACCGACTTCTAATTAAAATTTTTGAAAGTGAACTTCAAATTAACAAGTAATTTTTAGCAAAAAAAAACCGACTTCAACTCTCATATAAAAAAAAAATATATATATATATATATATA
>NW_016161140.1:30265-54998 GCF_001687245.7 Rhagoletis zephyria
AAAAAAAAAAAAAAAAAAAAAAAAAAAATATTCCGACGAACTGATAACCTCCTCCTTTTTTGGAAGTCGGTTAAAAATAATTTAAAAATAAAACGTGAATTATTCTTTGACTGTTCAAACACTGGAAGTGCTATTCAAAAATGTCATATATGACATATATACACATATATATATAAGACATTATGAGTAAAAACAAGGTCGAAGTCTGTTCTGCCTTCTCGGAATTATAGAGAGAAGCAAAGCGTGTAAGTTTGGGGTGAACGATGACAAAATGAAGCATCTTCACCAATCAAACAAACAGTCAGGCTTGAAATCCGGCGGATAATCACTGTTGCCAACAAGCAGTGTTGCCAAATTTGAATTTGAAAAGGTACTACAACCCAAGAAAAATCGCTTTTTTTCTCTAAAAAAGCAACAATTTTTTATTTTTTTTTTTTTGCATCGGAAAGGTAGTGTCTCAGAGGTGGTCCCATACTAATCTGGTTAAGATCCGATCAGTGGATCAGTTGCTTCTCTCTCTAATTCCGAGAAGACAGAACAGACTTCGACCTTGTTTTTACTCATAATGTCGGTGACGTCGGCATACGCCAGCAAATGTACGCTCTTGTAAAGTATTGTGCCAGAGCGATTCAAGTCTGCGGCTCTTATTTTCTCATCAGATTAAAGAAGTCTTACGAAAGGGAGTTACCTTGTCTGAAACCTCATTTAGTATCAAACCATCCGATGTTGACGGAGCTGGCGGAATTGCTCAACGTCATTTTACACATCCGTATTAGTTTTGCGAAGATACCAAATTCAGACATGCGGCATAAAGACAACTTATTTTCATGACGTCGAAAGTGGGTTTGAAATCGACAAATAGATGGTGTGCGTCGATTCTCGCAGGTCTTCTTCAATATTTGGCATATTATGAACACTTTGTTTACGGTGGATTTGCCAGGTCTAAAGCCATATTGATAATGCGCAATCAGTTTGTTGACGGGGGACTTAAGTCTTTCGCACAATATGCACGATATGACCTTGTAACCTATGCTTAGAAGGCTTATCCCGTGGTAGTTGGCGCGTATGGCGCAGAGCACACTTAAATTCCAGTCGTTAGGCATGCGTTCATCTGACCATATTCTGCATAAGAGTTGATGCATGCACCTTATCAGCTCCTCGCCGCCGTAATTGAATAGCTCAGCTGGCGGGCTGTCAGCTCCCGCAGCTTAGTTGTTTTTCAGCCCCGTAATTGCTACTCGTTTCTCATTATAGTGAGGCGGTGCGACACCGACTCCATCATCATCGACTAGGGGCTCGGGTTCGTCTTCCTCACTCCTTTAAGTGCTGATATCATTCAATTGGGTAGGAAAGTGTTCCCTTCATATTTTAAGTACGTACTGGATACCGGTCACTAGACCGCCAAGGTTGTTTTTACAGGTGTTCCCTCTGGTCTTGGAACCTTCCGTAAGTCGTCTAACTTGCTCGTGAAATGCTCGGGGGTTTTCCTCTCACACTCAAGTATATTATTGCGGCAAATATGTCTGGCTTCCCTCTTCAGCTCTCTATATCTCTCCCACACAGCGCGTTGCGCCTAATAGAATGGCCCTGTAGGCGGTATCTTTTTTTAAATGCAGCTTCGTGACATTGCTCGTCCTACCAGTGGTTGATTTAGGCTCGCTAATATCGGACTACTTCTTCGGCGGCGGTTCTTAATATGCTGGAAACCTGGCACGCATGTGTCGGTTTGTTGAAGATTACTCTCTGAAAGCGGGTGAGAGAAACAAATGGCGAATAAATTGGCCATATCTTGTGATTGCAGCTTTTCGACGTTGCTCTTTCCTTGCATTACACGCAAATTTTTTGCTGCACAGAGAAGGTTGCGTATCATGCCTGCAACAATGCCCCTCGGAGTATATGTACGTACGTCCAAAACACTGGATCAACATGATCAATTTAGTTTTTCGATCTTGAGAAGACGATCAGCCATAGTCCAGGTGTCTCATTCGAGACTAAATTGAACTTTTCATTGGAAGAGGTTTTTACGTGGCAGGAGCACACCCAGCACATACGGCGTCCTCCGCAAATTCTTTACAAGTTTAATGGCATCAACAGGTGACCTTTTTTTTGAAAGCCAACGGACTTTTAAATGTGAGATGGGCTAGTTAATGGGAAAATTTGCCTGCTTTTACTAGTGCATTTGGGGTTTGGGTTGTGTACGAAGAAGTGTAGTAACAATATTTACAATAACACCCGGAGAAGTTGGCATTGTTCGCTCGTTACAAGGCACTTGTTGTTGCACCGTCTGAGAGCTTTAGAACACAATCACCTTCGCTGTTCTTAGTTACCGCTTTCATCAGCTTCCTTTTCTGCCTAAACGGTTCTTGAAGAGAATAAAGTAGCCGAACTTCTCTTTGGTGCAGCCGTCTTGAGCGCTGATATTCCGTGCATATACATATTAGCCGTTTTTTTAGAGTACCAGGAAAGCAATTAGCTTCGTTTTAACAGCACTGAGAAAATTATTAATTAAATTGAGTAAATTTACTTTTAATGACGCACTATTTTTAGCATGAACCTGAATTAAGGAAAAACTTCTCAAATTGAGTAAATTTACTTTTAATGACGCACTATTTTTAGCATGAACCTGAATTAAGGAAAAACTTCTCAAATTGAGTAAATTTTTCGTAATATTAGGAAAAAACAGTAGCTCTAAAATAATTAAACTGGTTTCTTGTTTTAAGGAAATGCTTTTTTCTGAGTGTACATACATATGTACTTTAAAGTCACCAGTTTTTGAATGTCACCCGCCGATCACGCCATATCGCACATTTACTAAAAGACTGTCACAAACCAAAAGATACGATATTCAGGAGACGCGTTTAAAGCTTTCAATTGAATTCTCCAATCAGATAACGGAGATGCGCATTCACTTCTCACGCGGAAACACACAAGATTAAAGTATAATAAGCATAATATAATGAGTAATTCTGCATCACTGTCTCAAAAATTCAGGTTTTTGAGTTGCGACAGTCGTTTAGTAAATACACATACATATGTATGTATAAAGATTTTTTTATACATCTTTATTCTTCCGTAAGTAAAAACATATACATATTCGTAATCTTATCTGCAAAGGCCCTGATCATGCATTTATAACTGCTATAAATAAAATTGTTTCGGTGACATGCCAACAGACGAAATACACATGTATCTAGGTATACATACATACATATTTACTTACATATGTACATATGTACGTACATGTGAAGATTTGTTTCTTTTATAACTGACAGCATTTAAATTTTTGCGTCATCATTAATACATACATATATTAAAGTGATTATTGATTACGGGTGGGGTGACAGTTCTATCACAAGCGATTTGCACGTACTAATAAAAGCAATTGACGCTTATAAAAACACCTAGCGTTCCAAAGAATGGGTATTATATAACACTTCATTTTCGCAAATATTAGGCGTCCACGCGACATTTTGTTGGTTTTCATTGTTAAAATGAATACATACTTGCATAACTCCCACTAAGTCTGCGGATCGTTTTTTACCCGTAAATAGCAGAGTAATTAGAAGAGCTTAGCGTGCTACATATATATTAGTCCTCCAATTTTAACGCCCCTGAGTTGCTGCCTCCATTAGCGTACAGCCATCGCAGGAGATCAGTCAGTTTGATCGCATGCGAAATGCTCATCGCAGGGCGCATCTCATCGCAGAAGATTTCATTTCAAAAAGTGCTTACGAGTACTTTCCACATGACGAAAATTACTGTATTCCGAAAAATATAAATATATTAGAAAAACCGAATTCAAAGTTAAAACAAGCTGTGAAACTAACTATTTGACAGTTTATCGCCTGCTATAAATAGGTCGCAAGCAGGAAATATTTCTGCTATCTATAGCCTGCGATTGCGATGAGCAGTCTCCACAAGCTATTGATCGCCGGAAATCGCAGATGGACAACCGTTAATGCAGACAGCAACTTAAGGTTAAATTAGGGGTGACATACCATAACGTCATAGCCACCCTGCAAAAATCGTTGGATCATGTAGTCTATTTATGGTAAATTGGAGTACTTACAAAAGTGTTCCCCTGTCATGCTGTAGCGGACCAACTGGTGTCTCTGCGCTAGCTTATTGTTTGTTATCCGATCACTGCTCGTGTTTTAACGAAACGTGATTGAAGTTGAGCATTTGAAAGCGCATTTGCATGTCTGGCTGTAGCTGAACGTGTAGAGATGCTCGCTGTTAGTTCTTAGCTCCCAGCATGTTCGGGTTCGAATACCGTCAGAGGTAACATATGGGTCGTTCTTAAAAAACATGACCATTCTGAATTTTGTAATTTTTAAAAATTAAGTTGGCCAAATATGTTTATAATTGGCCTCATGTGGTTACGGATGGTATCAACAATAGGAATCCATAACCAACAGTATTTTTTTTAATTTTTGGAGTTTTTGGAGTTAATAAGTCACAGAGTGGACCGGTAACAGAGGGGACAAATTAACTCAAAAATACCATATTTTAGCTTTTTATTCGAATTTTGGAGAATTTATTTGTCCACTTAATTAATGTACATAAAATATTTATAAAAAAATTATAAAATAAATAAAAAATCACTTTACTCACCGTTTTTCAACAGTAACAGAGTTGACACTGAATAAGGGTACGTACCCGGCATACAATTGGGTTCCTTACTCAACAACGCACTAAACAAGACTGAACAGTTCAAAACACATTTTGTTGATTTTAGCTAAGTTATGATGGAGAAGCATAAGAGAAATATACGTGTCATAACGTTTAACAAACATTTTTCAATAAAATGAGTGGACGTAACAGAGGGGACCAAAACCTGGGGACACAAATTTTCTTCATAAAAATTATACAAAAAAATTATTTTTCATCATTCTTTTCTATATATGGTATTAATATACACAAACTGAATAACAAAAATTGTAAATATTATTTTTTTTCAATTTTATTTCAACTGAAAATAACTATTAAATTTTTATAAATTGGCTCGGGACACAGGTTTTTGCTAAACCTTTGAGATTGAAAATATTTTTTAAGTTATTTTCAGATAATTAATTATTTTTTTTTATAATATAGTTACGTAGAATCGATAATAATTTATAAAAATGCAGATATTTTTCTATTTTCTTTTTGAAGAAACAAAATATAAAATAGTAAAGTCTGGGGACACCAATTGGTCATGTTTTTTAAGAACGACCCATATAATTTTTAATTTTTGTCTTGGTTTTTATTAATTTTAAGAACAAAAGCGTGTACAAACGAAAAAATATAGCAACAATGCCATTGTTATTATGTTGGAGTAGTTTTGTGCTACTCTGATGTAATGCGGGGATGGAGTATATGGTCCTGCCCTAGCACATCGCAATGTTAATTGGACCATATTTTTTATATGAATTGTGGTTAATTTTGGAGTACTCCTTGGTCCTTAGGGAGTACTCTTTACACGCATGCATGGAGTAGTCGCGATTTTTGCAGGGCATAACCATTGCCATAACCATAACCATAAACAGCTGATTTTTCGTTGGCAATAACGTCGGTGTTGCCAGACGCGCAAAACGGGTAATATCGTAGTATGTTTGCGCAGAACTTCTTTCACTACCACTAAATTCTTAAATTCTTTTAAGTATTTTTGGATAAAAAAAAAAAACATAGAAATTATGTGCATCAACTGAAAGATAAATTAATTGTGTTTACTCATCACTTCATTGGGGTTTTTTATCAGTTATGCAGTTCATAGGATATTAATTAGGGTTGGGTAGTGCTTGAACTAAATAACTAGTTCATCTCAATGAACTAGTTCACTAATTCGGTCTTTTTAATGAACTAAATTTGTCATAGCTACTATTTTTCGGGCGCAGAGAAAATATTAAATTAGCGTAGAACGCTTTTAAAATCAAACAAACGTACTAATTTAGTGTTTTTGCACAACAACATAATTTGAAAACGCCCTATCTCAACTGAAAATATACTATTGAAAATACGTTGAGATAGGGCGTTTTCGAACTGGCTGCCGAGATAGGTCGATCTTCCACTCAGATGTCGATATGTAAATGTATTCCTCAATTGAACTATATTAACTAAAGAACTAGTGAACGAACTACAACTGAATGGTTTACTCAAACGAACTAAAGTGCCCAACTCTAATATTAATATTTAAAAAAATCAAAACCATTTAATTTAACCTTTTATATCTTCTTTATATTTTTGCGCCAAATAATTTTGGTACAGCTGAAGTCAAGGAAGTTCTATCGAGCCAAATTTTTGGTTTTTGCATAGCTAATTGGTTCATATTCTAGACTTATGCCAAAACGTTGGCTGTGAACAAATTTTTTTTACGTCACACGTTCTTACTCGAGGGCTGCCAGACGCCATGATTTTCCAGGATTTGTCCTGATTTAAACAAATTGTCCTGGTGTCCTGGTCCGCACTTAAATTGTCCTAGTTTTTTAATGAAGGCCCATGCAGACACCCATCTAATCTTTAGCAGATTTTGACTATATAAATATATAAAAAAAAGCATTATTAGTCGAAAATCGATAATGAAAAATGTTTTCTAACATGTTGAGCAATATTTGGTGATTTTACCTTCTTTCTAGTTAGTTTATTAGGCCAAAAAAGTGCAAGTTCCTGAACAGCTACACGGCTGAAGGTCACACATACTACGCAGGAGTTAAAATCTCTTCCAAAAGGCCTTTCAGTAAGTCACTCCTTTCTCGTTCCTCCTTTTTAAGGAGTGGCACAAATTGATGGGCTTCTGCTTTTGCTACTCAAAGGAGAGCTTCCAGAAGGCCTTTTGAATAAGTTTTTTTTAGCTGTTTTTAGTTCATAAAAATCATACTCCTTTAAGGAATTTAAATATTTAAGGTTCAGATCAAGCATGTTTTATTGAGACCTAAAATGCTTATTGAATCCTATTTGTAATGGGGTCATTCCATTGAAAAGAGAGCAACGACATAAATTTAAATATGCCCTAAGTATCTCTATTTCAGTGGTAACCTCTTTTTAAATATCTACATCTAAAAAATCAAAAGAAGTTGTAATTTTTGTCTATAGAACCTTTTATTTCATGCACAATTAGGCATAGTTCCAAAACGTCAGTTACAAAGCAACTATACAAAGTCACGCATTTCTAAATGCAAATGTGTAATTTTTGACGATATGGCATGTCCCAAAATGTATCGTAAAAGTTATCGATGCGTATACAGAAACAAACTACGCATCGCTAAGCTAATTAATACTTTGATGACATTTCGAAGTAAACAATGGCCGACATCGAAGGGTAAGATTACATTTTTCTATCTTAATTCATTGCTATATTGAATATTTCAAAAATGCAATATATATGGTTGCAATGTGTTGCAACTCTGCATATACAAACAATTGGAATAACGCAGTATGACATTTTCCAAACATTGTATTGATACGTTTTGGAAGTCAGCCTTACTTAACACCAGTCACAAGGAGATGTCCCACCAGTCACAATTTCTATGAAGATTATATAAACCTCATTTTTATTGAAAACGAAAGCGTATAATTCATATTTAAAAACACAAATACATCGCTCGTGAAAATTAAGTGTTTTGGCTTAAATTCATCTTTGAGTGCAGAAGGGTAAAAGAGAGTTCTTTACAGTGTCCCATTCAAATGGTAGTTAAACTAAGAAATCGTTTGGTATTTTTGTTAAAGCAATTTTATACATCGGCCGCTGTGGTGTAGTGGTAAGCAGTGCGCGCTTCCACTCCGCAGCACCTGGGATCAAACCCTAGTCAAAGCAACAACGCAAAAAATATAGAAAAAAGTTTTTTCTTAACAGCGGTCGTCCCTCGGCAGGCAATGGCAAACCTCCGATTGTATTTCTGACATGAAAAACAGCTTCTCATATAAAATACAATCGCCGTTCGGAGTCGGCGTAAAACTGTAGGTCCCTCCGCTTTGTGTGACAATATCAAGACGCAAGCCACAAATCGGGGGAGAAGCTCGGCCAAACACTAATATATGTGTAAGCGCCAATCTATTATTATTATTATTAATTTTATACATTAGTTATCGTTCTGTGTTAAACAATATATTTCGCTTTTGTATAAGTTCCGCCGGCATAGTTAAAATTCACAATTGATCACATTCTGGAGTAAAATGTCCCACTAGTCATAATCACGGTTGCCACACGACAAACAATTTTCTGACCAGAATTTACGAAAAAAGTTACCTAAAAGTTACCAAGTAAAAACAACATTTTATTATAAAATAAACTGTAAAAAGAAACCTCGTTTGTTTGCCATAAATAAAATAAAGGTACACTAAATAGTTGTATTAAAAGAAAACTAAACAAATTCATTTTACATATGAGGCCATGAAGACCAGAGGAGCCTAACTACAAGAAAAATTTTTAGTAATATGAGAGAAGGATCTATAAAAAATAAATGCGGTATTTTACTAAAAAGTTCATTAAAGCTGCGTGATGCTACATATTATAGTAAAAGAAAACTAAAAGGGCTATTACCGTTTCGATTCTGGTAATGCATTTTAAGGTGCACCTCAACTGTTTTTCTCTCTCTCGNTCGTTTGGTATTTTTGTTAAAGCAATTTTATACATCGGCCGCTGTGGTGTAGTGGTAAGCAGTGCGCGCTTCCACTCCGCAGCACCTGGGATCAAACCCTAGTCAAAGCAACAACGCAAAAAATATAGAAAAAAGTTTTTTCTTAACAGCGGTCGTCCCTCGGCAGGCAATGGCAAACCTCCGATTGTATTTCTGACATGAAAAACAGCTTCTCATATAAAATACAATCGCCGTTCGGAGTCGGCGTAAAACTGTAGGTCCCTCCGCTTTGTGTGACAATATCAAGACGCAAGCCACAAATCGGGGGAGAAGCTCGGCCAAACACTAATATATGTGTAAGCGCCAATCTATTATTATTATTATTAATTTTATACATTAGTTATCGTTCTGTGTTAAACAATATATTTCGCTTTTGTATAAGTTCCGCCGGCATAGTTAAAATTCACAATTGATCACATTCTGGAGTAAAATGTCCCACTAGTCATAATCACGGTTGCCACACGACAAACAATTTTCTGACCAGAATTTACGAAAAAAGTTACCTAAAAGTTACCAAGTAAAAACAACATTTTATTATAAAATAAACTGTAAAAAGAAACCTCGTTTGTTTGCCATAAATAAAATAAAGGTACACTAAATAGTTGTATTAAAAGAAAACTAAACAAATTCATTTTACATATGAGGCCATGAAGACCAGAGGAGCCTAACTACAAGAAAAATTTTTAGTAATATGAGAGAAGGATCTATAAAAAATAAATGCGGTATTTTACTAAAAAGTTCATTAAAGCTGCGTGATGCTACATATTATAGTAAAAGAAAACTAAAAGGGCTATTACCGTTTCGATTCTGGTAATGCATTTTAAGGTGCACCTCAACTGTTTTTCTCTCTCTCGCTCCCCAACGAGAAACGTTTGCTTTTCGTTTGTGACAATTGTACCATAGGGTACGTTTTATGTGTACATATGCCAACGTTTCAATTACATGAAAAATATTTTTTTCTGTAAATTTTCATATCCAATTCAATTAAAAAACATTTTTATTTTTTTTTATTCATTGCAGCCAATTCGTTTTGTATTTAGTTATTGCATATACATATATTTTTCTCTGCACGATTCATTTCGTTTGTTGTTTCGTGTGTAAGTGCTAAACTACTGTAGTGTATTATCGCCAAAGTGAACTCAGCCGTTTTGTTTTCGTATTGTACCGAATTGTTGAAGTAATAAACAAAACGAAATAGTAACGTACAACATAGTTTATTTTCGTACACTGCTACTATGGCGCTCAAGGCGTATCATACTTACATACGTATATAAATAAATTTTTATTCAATCTGTGTATTTGTACCAGGGACCGAACATAACAGTTATTGATGAAACCTGTCATGGAAAAATGCACTATGAAGGATGTGTTCTACATCTAAGTGATACATACCAATCGATTTCTTTTTTCACCGAGACTCAAATTTCAAAATAAATTTTTATTTGCAATTTGTATGTAAAATTAAACAAAATAACAATTATTTTTGATTTTTGTATTATAAATCCAAATAACAATTATTTATTTATTTATTAAAAGTCATTAACACTTTTCGCATCTAAAAAGGTGTTGGGAAACAAAAGTTTACTACGACTTATTGAAATGACTCTTATAAGTATGATTTAAAAAATAAGTCAGTGACTGATTTTTATTTATGACTTTTATAAATAAAAGTCTTTGGTAACTGTTTAATTTAAAAATAAAAAATAACTTATTTGCAGATTATTTATATAAAAATCAAAATTAATTGTTATTTTCGATTTATAAAATAAAAGTCAGAAATAACGGTTATTTAAAGAGTAATTAAATAAAAGTAAAAAAATAATTGTTAAAGAGCGATTTTTTTAATAAAAGTTGTAACTGTTACGGTCCCTGATATGTACAAATAAAGAAAAAAGTAACAAAAATTTGTGAAACAAAAGACAACACATAACCATTTTTGCAACGCATGCGTTTCAAAATACACTTTTCATAAAAACGCGCCTTAAGCTCTTGTCTTTTGAACGGGACCTTAGCCTCAGAAAAAAAGAATTATTTAAAGAATCGATTTAAGTGCATTACCGAAGGACTAAAGATCCCAAATACACCACACAAACTGCTGTTCAAACCTCCTCTCTTCATTTCCTTTATATATGAACCTAAGATATGTCAATAAGTATTGAACATGTAGCATATTTCGTGATATCAATCCGCGGCTCGGCAATTTGCGTTGCATTTCGAACAATTTAGATGTGGAATCACCAAACATATCTATACTAATATATATTTTTAAAGCCGTTTTTTTAGTGTTCGCAAAGCTCGAGAACGGCTGAACCGATTTTTTTGAAACTTCAGACACCTGCCGCACGTGTCCCAAGGATGGTTTTAGGCTGAAAAAATCTATATGTAAGGGGGCGTGGCACCTCCAATACAAACCAAATTTTTTCATACTCCATATCTCTGGAAGTGTTCATGGTACGAAATCAATCGCATACTCTTGGTGAAAAATTGGAGCTGTTGGGAAAAGGGGCGTGGCACCTCCCATACAAACCGAATTTCTCATGCTGCGTATCTCTGGAAGAGTTCATGGTAGTGTTCTGGAACTTAATATGGAGATCACGAAATCAATCGCAAACCCTTGGAGAAAAACTTAAGCTATTGGAAAAGGGGACGTGGTACCTCCCACAAAACCAATTTTTCATACTGCATATCTCTGGAAGTGTTCATGGTAGAGTACTGGAACTTGGTACGAAGATATACGCAATCAACCGCATACTCTTGAAGAAACATTGGAGCTCCCATACAAACCGAATTTTTCATACTTCATACCTCTGAAAGTGTTAACGGTAGAATACTGGAACTTGGAATGGAGATATACGAAATAAATCGCATACTCTTGGAGAAAAATTGGAGAAAAAAGGGGGCGTGGCACCTCCCATATAAACCGAATTTTTATACTGCATATCTCTGAAAGCATTCATGGTGTAGTACTGGAACTTCGTATGGAGATATGTATGTATATGAAATCAAACCCATACTCATGGAGAAAACTGGGGCTATTTGAAAAAGGGGCGTAAGGCCTACAAACGTACCGACTTTTAGCTATATTTGAATGTATGTATGTATAGTTCTTCTGTAGGTGTGTTTGTGAGTGAAATCCTCTTAAATGGTTGTACGGATTTTGACGAAATTTTTTGTGTGTGTTTGAGCTTCACAATTTAATCCGCCAGTTAGCGCTGTAGTTGAGTTATTACTAAAAATCTTATTTATGATCCGATTTGGCTATTATTTTAAATAAGTATTGGTAATGGTAAGAGCAATACTATTGCAAAAACGTGCTGCCAAGTGGCACTGGAGTTGAGTTATTACTATAAATAGCCAAGTGAGAAAAGTTGCCGTGAAGGTCAGATTCAATCGACGTGTTGCATCATTGAGTATATCGAACTATCCTGTGTTACGATTTGCCCAATGAATGTGGTCTTACAATATTATTATACGTTTAAGGTTTTAAGGTATTTCGTCTGAAATAAGTATATGTATATTGCATTTCTGTAGAACAATGATTCGCACCCATTTTGAAATTGCCACCAACTATACTGTAAAGCTTCTAGGATTCACTATAGAACCGGATCAATGTTGCCGCCAGGGAGTGAGAGGAAAAAATTCTTCAAATTTATTTCGTTTTGCGAATAACCGTGCTATGAAATGCTGCTTAGGTTATTTAAAGCGGCAAATGACCACCAAACCATAATATTGGCAGATAAATGTGCCAATAAAAATCGTAAACGTGAATTGTTGGTAAAAATTTTGAACCAAAGAGTTTCAATAAAAAAATAAAAATTTTGGGCGGGACAAAGTTCGCCGAGTCTGCTAGTGTATAATAAAAAGCATGATAAAAACATAGCAAGGTAAAACCATTGAGAGGCAGTCTGACGTTTGCCAACAATGTTTTTGTTATTTTTTTGGCCTTATAACAATTATATTCAACAATTTATATTGATCTCGAGGCCGTTTTTTAAATGAAAATTTATTGTGGAAAATTTATTGTGGAAAAAGAATTAATAGCAAAAACCAACAATACCAACAACCACATGATCAAGTGATTTGCAGCGGAATAGCTGCGCTTGATTGTGTTGGCATAACAAAAATGAAAATAGTGGAAAAAAGCAAACGATAATTTACAAGGCGTACTTAGCACGGTGCATAGGCAACTGGCTGAGTCAGTGGGATCGTCGGTTCGAATCCTACTGAAAGAAGTCTGATGAGGAAATGTGGTGATTTCCGAAATAGCTATCACTTCTACCATTTTTTCAAATTATTGTTGCTTTTCCACAATAAATTTTCATTTAAAAAACGGCCTCGAGCTCAATATAAATTGTTGAATATGTTTGCCAACAATATAATTTTAAAATTCTAAACTCAAACTCACACACTCATTCTCATTTTCAATCTCAAACAACAACAATTGTGAACAATTTAATTTTTTTTTATCGTCAATTTTATATTTATTTATTTATTTATTTAGTCTATAGAAAAATGTTTTTTTACACACAATTGAGATAACAAGATTTAGATATTTAAGTATGTATGATACATTACAGAGTGAGCTACATATACAGTATACATATTAACTTGTAAAGATAATAATGATATACAATAGCAATTTGGGTAGCTGGCGAGGCCTAGTCTCCAGTCTACTTGTGTGTGCGGCGGGCGGAAAGACCTAGTTTCCGCTCCGCGCTGTTTACAGGCCGTTGATCATGGTCGGAAAGGCCGAGCTTCCGATCCATGTTCCCGTAGTCGTTACTTTGTAAGTGAGGCAGGCGGAAAGTCCTAGTTTCCGCTCCACGCTATAGACGAACTGTTGGGCGAGGTCGGAAAGGCCGAGTTTCCGATCCCTGCTCCTATTGTCCTACGCGGTCGCGGAAATATACGAAGCCGTTACAATTGTACTAAGCAGTCATAGATATTGTGTAATTTTTTCGTTCACGGTTGCAGATATTAGTTTATTTAGTTAACTTGTTGAGCAATGTTTTCTTTATTACAAAAAGCGATTCAGATATGTCGATGCAATCATAATGCTTGTTAAAATCTTGGCATAAACACCGAAAAGCATCATGCATTTCAAAGTTTGATTTACAAATACTCAACACAATAGGTTTAAAATGTCTCGTGGGTCTTGTAGGAATACAAAAATTTATCTCACTCAGTAAAAAGGGACTACTGACCATCCCGTTCATTAATTTAATTAAAAAAAGAACACCAAGCATCTCTCTACGACTCTGAAGCGTGAAGGTAAAGAGAACTTTAGTGATATAAGGATCGTTGAACTCCTTGGCCCAGCGCTTAAGAAAAGCCAACAATCCTCTGGCCCTAATCACGCAGGAGTTTATGTGAGACTTGAATTCTAGTTACGGATCCATAGTTACACCTAGGTCAATGAAATTGGTCACTTGCTCAAAATTGTGGTCAGATATCATATACGAATTTGGGTAGAACGATTTTCTAGAGAAGGTCATGATTTTTTTTATGATTTTAAAATGTTGGCAAACGTCAGAAAAAAAATCATGGCCCACGAATTGAGACAATGAATTTACCTTGTAATGTTTTTATCATGATAAAAAGTATAAATAATTTTTAATAAGATTACATGGAATTTAGATCAGATTGCCAGGCTTCATCTATTGGACTTTAAACCTCTCAACACAAAAACATGAAAATACTGACGCGATAAAAATTGAACATGTAGCATTCCCGCGTGACCCATCAATATTTTGAAATCCATCAATCTGGATCACGATCCAAATATCACAATATATGTATTTGTATGTGTGTCAGGCGTCCTACACAGTGATAAATTAGCAAGCCAGCGATAATTTTCTACGATATGTGGTTAAGTACTTTTCTTGAGCGCTGTGTTGCCTGATCATTGCAATTGTTTCTAGTAGTGTTGTCACCGCTAAACACAACCACAGCAAAATTTATCAAATTTAGTCCAACTTTTTTAGTCTGACTTTATACACGGCAAACTTACCAAAAGTTCCCAAAATAAAAAAAAGTTGCCAAGTTACCAAGCAATTAAAAAGTTACCTATTTTGGTCACAAGTGACCAAATTGTAAATAGGAAGCACTCAGGGAAGCGCTTCTTTCAGTCCTTATTGGGTAAGTCTTTTCGAATGGCTTCACTACCTACAGCCTACCTAATTTATCTTTAGGTTATGCATATACAAAATGGAAAAAATTATCATGAAGCGCATTGTAGGATACTTATGTGGAAATTTGTTAATGGTGGTGAGGCAAACATTCAAGAACACGTTAAAAGCGGCAAACATTTTTCAAAGGTACGTCAACGTCAAAAGGTACGTTTTCTGTTATGATTCAGAACTTGAGCGTTTCATCGTCATCAATCATTCGGCTCTACGGATTATGCCACAAAACTAAATTGCTTATATATCAGAAAATACTTCACATCAATGCAAAGCCAGAACCAAAGAAACTGTATTTATATGGAATAAGTGTCCAGGTCGATGGGTCCAGGATTATAGCAGCCCTATCTTACTCGCACTTCAGATATCAGCTGATTACAGTTATGGCGGAAAACCAAAATTCAATTGGTCTCTATGGCTATGGTTATGGCTACGCCGTTATGGTGCGGCAGTACAGTGTTGGCCATAAGGTTGGTTGGAAAAGCTGTTTTATATGGTTATGGTTATGTCACCACTAATTGAACCTTAACCCTATTAACAGCTCTAGTTGATCGTGATAAAATGAAAATTATCATAAACACACGTGCGGAAAATTGAGTTTGCGAACGAAAAAAATTGAATATTTGTGTGCTCCTATTCACATTATTATGTCAATTATTAGTACCAAAACACTTTGCAAAACAATTTCGCACTTTTCAGTTTTATTGTGTATGATGTTTGGGCGCAATCCATCAATTGGACTTAATTGATTTATCAAACTTAGTCTCTAACAATAAAGTCATAAGCAACGAGCACTACTGAAATTTTACTATAATTTTTGTGATTTGCCAATGTTACCAGTTTATTTGGTAGATTAAGCTTCTTTTTATAGAATTTTTTATGGACCTAACGCGTTGGCTGCTTAAGCAATAAGGTTCGTGCAACATCAGACTGAACTTACTCGACTCATGTAGAGATACGCCTCGTTTTATTTCTATAGGTAAACTTATTTATTTTATCTCAGGAACCATAAAGGAATTTTTTTAGAAAAATATTTAAGCCATTTTATTCTTACAAGATACTTTCAAAAAATACCGAAATACATTTTTTGATTAAGGTGGTGTTATTAAACCCGCCGTTTCGATTTTTTTTACTTGCCATTGGTGTGGATATTGTCAAAATAATCCGCTTTTTAATGTATATTTTTGTTTTTCTTTTCACAAGTTATTTGCCTCGTAAGATTTTGATAACCGCCACGCTAAAAACCAAAATCGAAATAGAGGTAAAATTTGTTTTTATACGGTCGTCCCCACCTTATAAGAATTTGCGCTCTCCATATGTTTTTTAAAGCAGAAAAAATTAACCAAAAGCCCCAGAAGAAAATGATGTTTCATTTAGAGATGCGCACGTGATGTAATTTTTGCAGTGACAGTGCATGATTCACATGTGATCACGCATGAGCATGAGAAAGTTTTGCAAACTCAAGAGTGAGCGTGTATCGAGGTCAAACACGCAATCACGCAGTCATGCATGGAACTAAATTTTAATCAAACTGTAGCAATTTGTAATCGCATACTAACGGGTTATAATTAAAAACCTGCACAGTTTTTAAATTTTTACAATTTTAGCGTGCCTTGCCTTACCAGCAGAATTCTACCATTTAATTACTTATTAGGGGAGCTCACGATATGTTGAATTTTAGGTGTAAAGTTGCTAAATGCGTAGAACTCTAGCACACGTTTAGTTGGTTTTACAAAAAAAAAGATGCGTGCTAGATTGCTACGTAGCATCCTTACACCTCAAATGCTACAAATCGTGAGCTCCCGTATTGTATCATGTTTTTATAAAATTAGTTTTAAAATCGTATGTATGTACCTGTTTAAAAGTTCGACAAATGGCTTTTGAGCAGCAGCATCTCTGAAATTGTTTTATACGCGAAAAGTCTCACACTTACCCCATGTCTCTATTTTGTATTAAATGTGTCTTGACATCTGTAAAATATTTTATTTTAACTTTGTCCCGTTTTCTCATGTGGGCAACTTGCTGTCTTAGCATATCGCTTTCAAAATGGCATCAAGCCAATCAGATCGATCTGTACCCAAAATAGATCTTCTTTTTCTTCTTCTTCTTTCTTGGCGCTGTAACCGCCTAAGCAATTTTGGCCGAGTCCAAAACAACACGCCAGTCATTTCTCTTCTGTGCTAACTGACGCCAATTCGAAATGCCAAGTGAAGCCAAGTCCTTCTCCACCTGGTCTTTCCAACACAGATGAGGCGTTCCTCTTCCTCTGTTACCAGCATCGCGGCCCGCGTTGAATATTTTCAGAGCAGGAGCGTTTCTGTCCATTCAAACGACATGGCCAAGCCAGCGGAGCCGCAGAATTTTAATTCGCTGCTCTATGTCTAAGCTCATACAGCTCATCGTTAAAACGATATTCGCCATCACCAACGCGTAAAGGTCCGTAAATCTTTCGCAGAATCTTTCTCTCGAAAACTCCAAGAGCCGCNAGCCGCTGAATTTTAATTCGCTGCACTATGTCTATATCGTTGTAAAGCTCATACAGCTCATCGTTAAATCGTCTGCGATATTCGCCATCACCAACGCGTAAAGGTCCGTAAATCTTTCGCAGAATCTTTCTCTCGAAAACTCCAAGAGCCGCCGCATCAGATGCTTTCATTGTCCATGCCTCCGCGCTTACACCAGCACAGGCATGATGAGTGACTTATAGGGCCTCCGCACACTAGCCTGCTCAGTCGGACTGAGCAGTCCACCACTCGAACGCACACTGAACTGGGCAGTCGGCCGAAAACAGGTTTCAGTTTTGTATACATGGCATATGCAAACAAAACGAAATAGAAAACATGTAGTCTATGTGTGTGTGTCAGTCCACCGTCAATCCGCGATTTTCGCGGACTGAAGTGAGCAAGGTAAAATCGAACTCTGTTCCCCCTCTTATCCACAGAAACCCGGTTTTAGGCGGTCCAGCGTGGAGGTCCATAGAGTGTGATCTTTGTACGACGAGAGAGGACTTTACTTCTCAATTGCCTACTCAGCCCAAAGTAGCACTTGTTGGCAAGAGTGATTCTCCGTTGGATTTCAAGGCTGACATTATTATTGGTGTTAATGCTGGTTCCCAAATAAACGAAGTCGTCTACTTTTTCAAACTTGTAACTGTCAACAGTGACGCGTATGCTCTGACTGTTTGTGTGATGGTAGGAGATACTTCGTTTCGTCCTCATTCCCCACCAGACCTATTCGCTTTGCTTCTCTATATAATCCCGAGAAGGCAGAACAGACGTAGCCCTTGTTTTTACCGATAATATCGATGTCGTCGGCATACGCCAGCAATTGTACGCTCTTATAAAGTATTGTGCCTGAGCGGTTCAGTTCTGCGGCTCTCATTATCTTCTCCAACACCAGATTAAGGAACTCGCATGAAAAGGAGTCCTCTTGTCTGAGACCTCGTTTGGTATCAAACGGTGGTGTTGCTCGACGTCATTTTACACAGCCGTATTAGTTTCGCGGGGATACNGTATCAAACGGCTCGGAGAGGTCCTTCCCTATTCTGACGGAGCTGGTGGTATTGCTCAACGTCATTTTACACAGCCGTATTAGTTTCGCGGGGATACCAAATTCAGACATCGCGGCATAAAGGCAACTTCTCTTCGTGCTGTCGAAAGCGGCTTTAAAATCGACAAATAGATCGTGTGCGTTGATCCTATTCTCGCGGATCTTTTCCAAGATTTGGCGTATTATGAACACTTGATCTATGGTGGATTTTCCAGGCCTAAAGCCACACTGATAAGGTCTAATCAGTTCGTCGACGGTGGGCTTCAATATTTCGCACAATATACTGGATAAGGCCTTATAACCTATGCTTAGAAGGCTTATTCTGCGGTAGTTGGCCCGTATGGCGGGGTCGCCTTCCTTATGGATTGGGCAGAGCACACTTCAATTCCAGACGTAGGGCATGTGTCCATCTGACCATATTCTGCATACGAGCTGATGCATGCACATCATCAGCTACTCGCAGCCGCACTTGAATAGCTCTGGCAGCTGGCAGGCCGTCAGCTCCAGCAGCTTTGTTGTTTTTCAGCCGCGTAATCGCTATTCGTACCTCGTCATAGTCAGGCGGTGGGACAGCTACTCCGTTATCATCGACTGGGGACCCGGGTTCGTCTTCTTCACTACTTTCAGCGGTGCTACCATTCAGTAGGTTGTAAAAGTGTTCCCTCCACAATTTAAGTATATTCTGGACATCGGTCACTAGGTCGCCATTGTTGTTCTTACAGGAGTTCGCCCCAGTCTTGAAACCTTCCGTAAGTCGCCTAGCCCTCTGGTAGAATTTTCGGGCGTTCCTCCTGTCGGCCAGCATCTAAAGCTCTTCGCACTCACATATTCAAATGATATTTTTTTCTTGTCTTCTAAATATGAAAAGGCTTCTTTGAAGTGCAGAACGAAAGCGTTTTCAAACGACTGACTTTGAAGTTGTTTAAGCCAAATTCATCTTACAGTAGGCAAAGGCACCTGACTGCTTCCTAGGACATCACCATATTAATCTATATAATATAAATTTTATTAAATAAATGAGTTCGTTGCAGGTAAAATAGTGAGAATTTCAATTAGTTATCATTGAAAATAAGGTAGGTTATAAATTACTTTCAAATTATTTAAATTTACTGCTGGGCTGTAATAGCTTTTTAACGACACGAACATAGTTAAGCGCATAAAAACGCAACTATAGCGCTGGTTTGGACATGTTGTATGCATGGATGTCGACGCTCCGATGAAAAGATGCCACAGTATACAGGGTGTCCCAGAAGTAACGTGCCAAACTTTAGGGGAAGGTAGGTGGGGGGGTGAGCTCCCTGATAAACAAAAAATTTTCAGGTAAAAGTGTCACCGTTTTTGAAATACCGTACTGAAATACTGTATTAAATGAGCAATTTTTTTATGTAATGTAAAGTTATAGCTCAGTACATTTTTTTTCACCCGAGATAGTCAAAGTTGGGGAAGAAANATTGCATTTGAGTATGGAGAGGCAACTATCTGGAAGTATTTTACATAAAAAATTTACTAAGTATTGCCCGGTTTGTAGTTGCAGTTAAAGAAAACACATGAAAAGGCACGATTTTTTTTAAATTCGAAAAAATGTAAATATTTCAAAAACGGTGACACTTTTACCTGAAAATTTTTTGTTTATCAGGGAGCTCACCCCCCTAACTACCTTCCCCTAAAGTTTGGCACGTTACTTCTGGGACACCCTGTATACAGTAATAAACCTTTTCGCAGTTTTTCACCAATTAGTCACCGAGGAATACTTTTGGGTTGTGTGCAGCATTTTCGTTTTGCGCTCACGACAACACTTACTGTGGGGAATTTCGCCTCATTATTATAAAAATTTCTTTTCGACGATAAAATATATGTACATAGTCTATACTACATAATAATTATATAAAGAGAAGTCCCTTTGTTTTGTAACAAGTAATCTCGCGAACGGCTAGTCCGATTTTCATGAAATTTTGTATATAAACCGATTTCAGCAACCACCATGTTTTAGGCCAATTTACTCTTTTCCGGGAAAAATTCGTATTTATGGTCAGATTTTTTTGTTAAATTTGGTAAGTAGGTAGTTTTTCCCTAGATTAGCATATAGGATCATTTTTTCCGCGAAGTGGACCAGGGACCGATCATTCGAAAAATCGTATCTATGGTCCAATTTGTTTAAAATTTTTTACGTAGGTACATTTTTGCCTGGATAAGCTTATAAGATCCTGTTTTCCAATTTTCATGCAATTTCGAATATCAATAGCTTTGAGCAATTACCATATTAAGGGGCGAATTCTTCACTAGGCAAGTTTTTTTTGCAACAATCAGATCAGCCACAATATAATGATAATATATGGGAATTTCTCAGAAACTTCGAATTTTTTTGTGAAAGATTTTTCTTTCAAATCGTGAGCACATGTCTGAAATTTTTAGTATACGTTCCTTTAGCTGCTAGAATACGAAATGCAATGTGGTGCAACGTTTCAAAGCAACTCACCAAACGCTTTTAACGTTTTTGTGTGTTTTTTTTGCAAGAGGAAAGTGAGAGTAATTTCAGTCCGATTTCGAAAATTTTCAACATATAGCTATTTGGGCCAATGTCAATAATTGTAATCAAATTGATTAATCGGTTACAAATATGCACATACACCAACAAAAAAAAACTGGGACGGGACTTTTTAGTAAGTTTTGGCAATTTTTATATATTTTATTTAATGTTTTTTATCTTTTTATGAAAGTACAGCTGGTTAGATAACAAATACGATATAAATCCAAATTTCAAAAATTACGAAACCTCTGCCAAGTTTGAACAAAATTTATAACTTCTTGATCAGCATCTTTAGCAAAATTTTGGTATTCAGTTTTAATAACAATAATAATACACTGAAGGAAAAAAATATTAAAATCAAATAGAAATGGAATTGATCTTACTATAAACGTCAACGAAAGTACTGTATATTGGTAAATATTCAATTCAATTACGCGCATATTAAAATGACCGCGTTCGTTCTGAAAAAGCATGCATGAAGTGAATAATCAAACCTAAAAAAAAAAAATATTTAACTTGCATGTTGCTTGCAGTGGAATTCGAACCCTGACCATGTCTGGATATCAACAAACTGTGGCATGCATCTTTGCGCATTCAGCTACACCCAGGCATATAAATTTGCTTTCAAATGTTGAATATCCATCAACACCACAGCACGCGATTTGTACGGCTAAACATGTACTTTGTATGAATGTATGTGTTTTCACCGCTCTCAGAGCGGCGCTTTGCATGCTTGGGGTGCGCATGTACAGTCATATATATACTCAGATGTGAACAGTCAAATACGCGCGTAATAAATTTTGTATGAAAATATTATTTTTAAATACGAACGTTTTTAAAAGATAATCAAATATAAAGTATTCACTTTTACTATGCATTATTTCCCTCAGTGTAGATTGGCGCTTACACATATGTTAGTGTTTGGCCGAGCTTCTCCTCCGATTTGTGGCGTGCGCCTTGATGTTGTCACACAAAGCGGAGGGACCTACAGTTTTACGCCGACTCCGAACGGCGATTGTATTTTTATGAGAAGCTGTTTTTCATGGCAGAAATACACTCGGAGGTTTGCCATTGCCTGCCGAGGGACGACCGCTGTTAAGAAAAAACCTTTTTTCTATATTTTTTGCGATGTTGCTTTGACCAGGGTTTGAACCCAAGTGCTGCGGAGTGGAGGCGCGTTTTGTAGCTCAATTAATTTTAGCGCGCAAATTGAAAATGTTAAGTATCTTGGACTTACCGTCGATTTTTGGCATTTTTTTTTATTGAATTGAATGCGGAGCACCCATTTTTTCATATAAAAAAAAAATCCGAACACAAAGAGCCAAAACTCAACGTTAAGTCCTAGCATCTAAAGCCCGAGCTCTTTCACTTGACACATCATATTCGAAAATCGAACGAACGGTGCAGATTTGATGACAAGGACAAAAAATGCCTTTGGCATTATATATGTGACCTGGTCTACGGAAAGGGGGCTTAGGTGTCAAAAAATCAATTTTCACTTTTTGGTTGATTCGGATGGAAGATGAGATGCTTTTTACTTTTAACAGCTTTTTCACAGAAAACTAGTTTTCGCACGTAAGCTCCCTTTTCGTAGACCAGGTCACATATATTGTTTTTTTTTTGGCTTTTCTGGTTTCTTTTTCGCTCTGTAACTTTTTAATGAATAAATAAAATAGTGGTGCACGAGGATAATAGTTCAATAGTATATTGTACAATAGAGCACACACGTATTTGGCTAAATTTTCCAATTCCAGAAGATGTGCTAGTAAACAATATGCATTTATACTTTTGTGCACGCTCCAGAACACTATAAACGTTGTCCGATAACAGTTTTAGGTACCCACCAACCAGTGATCGGACTTCTACCACATTGTGGAAGATCTGCCACTTTTTTGAGCATCTACCACTCAAGGGCTGGAATCTACCACATATTCGCGTTTTTGAGTAGTTTTATTTTTGCTCGACATAATTTTCTTAATTTTAAGAGCACAAATTGTCCAACACTAAATACTATGTAGTAACAAGAATGCTAAATTGAAGATTCCGCATTCCCGCCGACGATGAAATTTCTCAAATAAAAGTAAAGCCGAATGGGAGGATAAAATAAACTGTAAAATAGTAAATTTTCTCAATATACAATTTTTCGACCGGAGACGTGGTTTTATTGTGTTAAATTGTAAAATATATGATTTAAAAAAGAATTAATAGCGAAAATGTTAAGAACGGCGATTTTTGTGAAAGTATTCGCAAATTTAAGTGCATCTAAAGTTTCTGAGGCGGTATACCTTTCCGTGAGAATTTTCAAAATCGGCAGATCCCAATTAGCTGTTTCTGGAACGTGCCAAAAAGAAAACGTGATAAAAAGAAAAGCTGGCAGCACTCCGCAAGGTTTCAGAAATCTCTTAAAATATAATATCTTGATATGAAAGGAACTGCTTTACACTGTCAAGAAAAAATCTTGCACTTTATTATACTAAAATTAATTTTTTTAGAGTTTAATTAAAAAGTTTGCAATTTAGGAGAAACCTTGCAGAATTTTTAAAATTTTTGTACAAAGTTTGGTCCGAACCCAGAGATCTACCACATTTTTTTGAAATCTACCACATTTTTTTCAGATTCTACCACACAGAATGTTTTTAAAGTCAGATCACTGACCGCAGCAGAACAGTATCCAAACATTATATTGGTACGTTTTGGAAGTCAGCCATATTTACAGCTACCCCTTATACCCAAACAAGAAGAACCTTTTATTTTATGGAAGTATAGTCGCAAAGAATTTCGAAATTTGTTTACACTGGTAATGAAGTATCTCTGCGCACTACCTTCCTCAGTCAACTCGGAAAGAGTGTTTCGGAATAATTCGGAAATGCTTCTTTTCGTAATGAGAAATATACAAAATTTTAACTTTAACTACTAAATAAATATCTACTATTAAATTTGATTATGAAAATACAAAAACAAGTTACATATATTTTTACATGTTTAAGTTATTTTATGGCCTTATAAAAATCATATTCAACAACTTTTATTGAGCTTTAGGCCATTTATAATGACAAACTTATTGTGGAAAAGCAACAATAATTTGAAAAAATGGTAGAAGTAATAGCAATTTCGGAAACCACCACATTTCCTCATCAGACTTCTTTCAGTAGGATTCGAACCGACGATCCCACTGACTCAGCCAGTTGCCTACGCATTTTGCTAAGTTCGCCTTGTGAATTCTGGTTGCGTTTTTCCACTATTTCATTTCTTAAGCCAACACAATAAAGCGCAGCTATTCCGCTGCAATCCACACTTGATCATGTGGTAGTTGGTTTTGTTGGTTTTTGTTAATATTTCTATTATTAGAATGTTTAACTTTTAGGTGTGCTCGTCCTTAAGTTATTTGTTTTTGTTATTTTATGACCTTATAACAATTATATTCAACAATTTTTATTGCAGCGGAATAGCTGCGCTTGATTGTAGTTGGCTTAACAAATTAAATAGTGGAAAAGCAACAAGAATCCACAAGGCGAACTCAGCACAGTCAGAAAGAAGTCTGATGAGGAAATGTGGTGATAGCTATCACTTCTACCATTTTTACAACGCTTTTATCAACTTGCAATAGAAAGGTGCACACACATGCATTTACATATGTATGTACATACAAACGAGCACCAATTAATTTTATTTAAAGAAATGGCGTGTCGTCTATTTCCGGTGTAGCAAACGTAGTACATAGGGCGACATCTAGATGTCATCTACCCCGCCCTATTCACTATGCTTTTTTATAGGAGCTTTTCAAAGCTTTGCTTTATGGTGTCGGACACACAACATTGAAAGCTTCTGGAACACAACATTGAAAGTTTCTGGAACACAAC
>NW_016161141.1:0-7005 GCF_001687245.7 Rhagoletis zephyria
TAGCCTGCCAGCTAAGTTATTCAAGTACGGTGGCGAGGAGGCATTGTGCATGTATCAACTTCTATACAGAATATGGTCACATTAACGCATGTAAGACGACTGGAATTTAAGTGTGCTCTACGATCATTCGCGTCAACTACAGCGGGATCTGCCCCAAGCAAAGGTTACAAAGTCTAATATGCTCATATTGTGTGAAACACTGAGGCCAACCGTCAATAAACTAATTGGGCCTTATAAGTGTGGCTTCAGACCGGGCAAATCCACCATAGACCAGGTATTCNGCAGAAGCATGGACAATGACAACATCCGATGAGGCGACTCTTGGACCTTTACGCGTTGGTGAGGGCGAGTACCGCAGACGATGAAATGATGAGCTGTATGAGCTTTATAATTATATTGACATAGTACCACGGCTCCGCCGGCTGGGCCACATCGTTCGAATGGACTCCGACGTTGCAGCTCAAAAAGTATTCTACTCGGAACCCGCTGGTGGTAGCAGAGGAAGAGGGAGGCCCCCACTGCGTGGAAAGACCACGTGGAGAAGGACTTGGCTTGGCGGTGATAAGAATAATTCTTTGCTACGGAGTAGTAGTATGAAGGGATGCTCTCAAGAAAAAGATAAGCGTGAGNGAGGCGACTCTTGGGCCTTTACGCGTTGGTGAGGGCGAGTACCGCAGACGATGAAATGATGAGCTGTATGAGCTTTATAATTATATTGACATAGTACCACGGCTCCGCCGGCTGGGCCACATCGTTCGAATGGACTCCGACGTTGCAGCTCAAAAAGTATTCTACTCGGAACCCGCTGGTGGTAGCAGAGGAAGAGGGAGGCCCCCACTGCGTGGAAAGACCACGTGGAGAAGGACTTGGCTTGGCGGTGATAATAATAATTCTTTGCTACGGAGTAGTAGTATGAAGGGATGCTCTCAAGAAAAAGATAAGCGTGAAGAAAATAGGCAAGGTCCAACGGTTGGCTTCTCTACTGATATCACGAAGGCAAATTTCTTCAGGCGCTTCTAATAACAATAATAATTGATTAGCGCTTATACAATATGTTAGTTTTTTGCCAAGCTTCTCCTCCGATTTGTGGTATGAGCCTTGATGTTGTAACACAAAGAGGAGGGAGCTACAGTTTTACACTGACTCCCAACGGCGATTGAATTTTTATGAGAAGCTGTTTTTCATGGCTTAATACACTCGGAATTTTACCGTTGCCTGCCGAGGGGCGACCGCTTTTAGAAAAAACTTTTTCAGATGGCTCTAAATATTTGCCAGAAATTTGGCACGGAACTATCTGAGCTTAATGGATTCCCTACAATCTACTACATCCCTCTTATACGCACTACCAATTAGGGATGTTAGTGGCAAAAATACATCGATATTTGAAGATGCATCGGTGGGCGTATATCAATGCATCGATACGCATAGAGTTTTACACTAATATGGAAACTAAGCAAAACCAATTTAAAACAATTTAACAAACTTTCATTTTGATGTACTTATATATTATGGTGACTCAAACAAATATCCACGTGTTGAGTTTTTTTATTAAAAGATTCATAACGTTTTTAAAGTCAACATCTTTTATTATTTTTTTTACAAAAATATTGGTCATACTTTAACCAAAATCATGTAAAACAATGTTTCAAACATTATACAAAATTTACAAAAATTCAACAAATTTTCATAAATATTTTGAACTTTTTAATATGAGTCTTTAGAACATTTTTGGGTNGGCCCCCACTGCGTGGAAAGACCACGTGGAGAAGGACTTGGCTTGGCGGTGATAATAATAATTCTTTGCTACGGAGTAGTTGTATGAAGGGATGCTCTCAAGAAAAAGATAAGCGTGAAGAAAATAGGCAAGGTCCAACGGTTGGCTTCTCTACTGATATCACGAAGGCAAATTTCTTCAGGCGCTTCTAATAACAATAATAATTGATTAGCGCTTATACAATATGTTAGTTTTTTGCCAAGCTTCTCCTCCGATTTGTGGTATGAGCCTTGATGTTGTAACACAAAGAGGAGGGAGCTACAGTTTTACACTGACTCCCAACGGCGATTGAATTTTTATGAGAAGCTGTTTTTCATGGCTTAATACACTCGGAATTTTACCGTTGCCTGCCGAGGGGCGACCGCTTTTAGAAAAAACTTTTTCAGATGGCTCTAAATATTTGCCAGAAATTTGGCACGGAACTATCTGAGCTTAATGGATTCCCTACAATCTACTACATCCCTCTTATACGCACTACCAATTAGGGATGTTAGTGGCAAAAATACATCGATATTTGAAGATGCATCGGTGGGCGTATATCAATGCATCGATACGCATAGAGTTTTACACTAATATGGAAACAAAGCAAAACCAATTTAAAACAATTTAACAAACTTTCATTTTGATGTACTTATATATTATGGTGACTCAAACAAACATCCACGTGTTGAGTTTTTTTATTAAAAGATTCATAACGTTTTTCAAGTCAACATCTTTTATTATTTTTTTTACAAAAATATTGGTCATACTTTAACCAAAATCATGTAAAACAATGTTTCAAACATTATACAAAATTTAGAAAAATTCAACAAATTTTCATAAATATTTTGAACTTTTTAATATGAGTCTTTAGAACATTTTTGGGTATGAAGTTTTATAGCTCATAAAATTTTATTATAACAAAACGCAAAGCAGCAAAGGAAAAAATATTAAAAATCAAAGCAATTGAAGCGTGCAATTCTTTATTATACTAACACCTTATGAGCTATAAAACTATCTTACTTTCTTTGAATTTAAGGCAAAGCGATGTTTGGCGAGTGGAAAATTTTCGATGCATCGAAGCAAAACATGGATATTTTCGATTCATCGATGTTTTTTGGTATCCCTACTACAAATACCAAGTTCATGACCTATCTCCCTTCAACGGAAGAATGGACATTGAACTGCGTATGTATTCCAAGCTAGAGATGAACAACTAATGAATTAAGCATTCACTTCATACACAAAATATCATTCTCTGGATCCCTGGTCGTACGATCATGGCGACATTAAAGGAATGGCTGAGGAACTTGGTCATCATGGAACCATATTACCTGATACAGATACATATAAGGGATAACATTGTTACCCCCCTTTTAACATGTTAACTTCAGATTGGTCACACACTTAATTACTTAAGTACTAGCATGCTTAGAAGCTGTGGTATGGTGGTTAGCAATGCGTGCTACCATTCCGCAAGGCCTGGGCTCGAGCCCAGTTTCCTACCAACATCAAAAATAAATCCAAATTAATTTTTTTTTAAGCGGTCGCCCCTGGGCAGGCAATGACAAACCTCCGCGTGTATTCAGCCATGAAAAACAACTTCTCATAAAAATATAATCGCCGCTCGGAGTCGGCGAAAACTTTATGTGACAACATCAAGGCTCGCGCCACAAATAAGAGTAGAGGTTCGGCCAAACTGGTAACATATTGTGTAAGCTCCAGTCTATTATTATTATTATTGTACTCAGTTTGCGGCCTTTGAACAACGGATGGAAAATTTTGTCCCAAAAAATCAACAAAATGTAAACGTAGTAAACAAATTTTAACTTACTGTAATCCACCATGATTTTTATTTGTAACCGAGTGTAACCAATTGAAAATAAAGAATGTTAATTTGCATTTGAGTTTTAGTTTTTCAATTTAAGAGATAGTGTCACACGATTGGTACATTTGTACAAATTTGTAAATTTTTTATATTGGGCTATTGGTACAAAATAAAAAAAATTGGGAAAATTTTTTTGGTACTATACAGCGAACTTCTATTGAAAACGGTGAACAAATTTATTTTCGTGATTGGGATAAATNGGATAACATTGTTACCCCCCTTTTAACATGTTAACTTCAGATTGGTCACACACTTAATTACTTAAGTACTAGCATGCTTAGAAGCTGTGGTATGGTGGTTAGCAATGCGTGCTACCATTCCGCAAGGCCTGGGCTCGAGCCCAGTTTCCTACCAACATCAAAAATAAATCCAAATTAATTTTTTTTTAAGCGGTCGCCCCTGGGCAGGCAATGACAAACCTCCGCGTGTATTCAGCCATGAAAAACAACTTCTTCATACACAAAATATCATTCTCTGGATCCCTGGTCGTACGATCATGGCGACATTAAAGGAATGGCTGAGGAACTTGATCATCATGGAACCGTATTACCTGATACAGATACATATAAGGGATAACATTGTTACCCCCCTTTAAACATGTTAACTTCAGATTGGTCACATACTTAATTACTTAAGTACTAGCATGCTTAGAAGCTGTGGTATGGTGGTTAGCAATGCGTGCTACCATTCCTCAAGGCCTGGGCTCGAGCCCAGTTTCCTACCAACATCAAAAATAAATCCAAATTAATTTTTTTTTAAAAGCGGTCGCCCCTGGGCAGGCAATGACAAACCTCCGCGTGTATTCAGCCATGAAAAACAACTTCTCATAAAAATATAATCGCCGCTCGGAGTCGGCGAAAACTTTATGTGACAACATCAAGGCTCGCGCCACAAATAAGAGTAGAGGTTCGGCCAAACTGGTAACATATTGTGTAAGCTCCAGTCTATTATTATTATTATTGTACTCAGTTTGCGGCCTTTGAACAACGGATGGAAAATTTTGTCCCAAAAAATCAACAAAATGTAAACGTAGTAAACAAATTTTAACTTACTGTAATCCACCATGATTTTTATTTGTAACCGAGTGTAACCAATTGAAAATAAAGAATGTTAATTTGCATTTGAGATTTAGTTTTTCAATTTAAGAGATAGTGTCACACGATTGGTACATTTGTACAAATTTGTAAATTTTTTATATTTGGCTATTGGTACAAAATAAAAAAAATTGGGAAAATTTTTTTGTAGTCACACGATTGGTACTATACAGCGAACTTCTATTGAAAACGGTGAACAAATTTATTTTCGTGATTGGGATAAAGAAAAATATTTGTGCATTCATACTATTGGGATACAATTTGCACAACATTTTGGGCAAATGCCCAATCGACAGAGCCTAAAGAAACGTTTATTACATACTTGATTTTTATTTTTTTTGATCAGAAATAGGGATTATTTTATGATTCTTGTCTTTTCGCTCAGGTATAACAATTGTTATTGAGTTTTATTTTTTCACTTAAAAATAATGATTATTCAATATACTCGAAAGCTATGCTAGCGTGATTTCCAAAGTATCCTTTTCAGAGGTAGCAACACCATAATAAAAGAAATAACCGCCCAACTCTGTGTTTTCGTGATAATTTTTTTGTAAAGAAATTTTATCGAGATTTTTATCAACTAGAAGCTTGCTTCGAATTCTGTGTCAATATTTATAAAACAAAAAGCTCTACGATTTCCACATTAGTGGAACTGATTTCCACATGAGTGGAACATATGAAAAATATAAATTTAAAAGCAAAAAAGCTTTAGACTGCCGTAGCCGAGTGGGTAGAGATGTCGACTATAATTCCGTGTGTCGCACGTTCAAATGTCGACACATAGAGTATTTAATTGTTAGAAAGAAATTTATTAANTAAAAAAATGACAAATTATAAAGATTTTCAATTTATCAAGTGCACAGAATCGGGCTGAGAGTATTTAATTGTTAGAAACAAATTTATTAATATACCAAATTTATAAATTTCACATGAAATTTCAATTTGTCAATAGCATTTTCAATCTTGATAATTTATCAAGAAAAGAGCTTTTGATTACTGTGTGTGTGCTGGAATACCAATTCTTGATAAATAATAAAAAATTGACAAATTATAAAGATTTTCAATTTATCAAGTGCACAGAATCGGGCTGTAAGTCCCAACTTTTTAGGTGAAGATTTCATTGGTTGCGGCTACATGACATTTTAAGTTTATAAACAATCATTATTTTTAAGGAAAAAAGAAAACTCAATATTATTATGTCGGAGCTATAAAATAAAAATCATAGAACAATCATTGTTTGTGATCGAAAAAATATAAATTCAATAATGATATCTGCTGAGAGAAAAAATAAAACTCAATATTAATTAGTAATTTTTAGAGAAAAAATAAAAACATAAAATATTGATTAAATTCTTATTTAAGTAACTTTACTTATAATGCTTACCCGCCCCTGCTTTCAACTGGTAAAACCTCATTAATGCCAACCATCAAACCTATATGAAACTCTTTTTCTCGTGAGAGCGCTGTCAAAGTGTGTATTTTTTATAACATTCTCCAGTAGAGCTACTGTGACGAAAACATGTATGGGCATTTATAGGGAAATTTGTGGAGAAACTTTTGATTAAACACAACGAACAAAAGTTGCAATATTCTTTATATCTTTTATCAGGGTTTAAATTGCCAGTAAAATCGCGTCTAGTTACAAATACTGTTTTATAGTAATATTAAAAAATGCGGGAGGAAGAAACCCACTGTATTCAAAGTTATGCATTTTCCACACATCTAGTGGTAGCTCGCCATTTCGCATGCCAGCTGTTTATCTGCTCAGGGATTGGCAGTGTTGCCAACTTTGCAAACGAGTTCCTGGGCGCGCTCTTTCAGAAAAAATGAGAGAGTGTTATATCTAGTTATCCATGCCTCATGAATGATAGTGCTATACGTCTAATCCCATCTAGTTCTCTTCCTCATATGAGTGACTAAGCCAATAAATCCACAGTGCGATATTTAAATTTATAAAAAATATTTAATAGATTACAGTTAACAAATCTGCCATGATATTTCAATAATATATTAGGGGATTCACAAGACATCGTAAGCGTGCTAATGCCTTAAAGTCATTAGTTATTTGAATGATAAATAACACCTAAACTGCTTTTGCAGAGAGCAATAACACTGTACAGCACTCGGCTGGGTATCGGACCAAACCAACTTTTTTAAACAGATTGAGTCACAAGTAAAAAAGCAATTTCTCCGTTTTTCGACGTTAGCTTCCGAAATCGAGATATGGGATTTCGAAGTTCGAAATTGACCCTTGGCAAACAATTTTTTTT
>NW_016161141.1:9200-29373 GCF_001687245.7 Rhagoletis zephyria
GATCGTCGGTTCGAATCCTACTGAAAGAAGTCTGATGAGGAAATGTGGTGATTTCCGAAATAGCTATCACTTCTACCATTTTTTCAAATTATTGTTGCTTTTCCACAATAAATTTTCATTAAAAAACGGACTCGAGCTCATTAAAAATTGTTGAATATATTTTTTTAAAGTTTCCTAAAGAAGGAAACATAAGTTGCATACATATGTATGTACATTAGCGTGGGCCGAATATCCGTTTTTTTAGAATTTTGATTGGTAATAGCAAAAATATGGTTCATTATGCTCTGTTTACAGTCTGTGTAAAAGATGAAAATTTTTGGTCCATATCCTACGCTCGCCTAAGTCCATCAAATTTCAATGTGCTCAAAAAATAAAAAGTTAATAAATACATTAATTAATATATGTTTTAATAAAATTGCAAGTATCTTCGAAAGTATTAGTCCTACGTAATTTGGTATATTGACCTTTTTTGTAGAGAATAGAAGTAAGCTAAGAAATTTTTTTTTAGCACTTAAACTTTGATGGACTTGGGCGAGCCTATTACCAATCAAAATTCTAAAAAGGCGGATTTTCGGCCCACGCTAATGTACATACATTAGATTGCATCACCAAAAAAAGTTGCGGGTTTTCTGTCGGTATTACAAAATCTAATCTATTTTAAGACGTCCACCAAAATATTTCGGCAAAATATTTAGATTTGCGTGGGCTGGACCGATTTGAAAAAACCTCCAGAAATGAAGTNTATTACCAATCAAAATTCTAAAAAGGCGGATTTTCGGCCCACGCTAATGTACATACATTAGATTGCATCACCAAAAAAAGTTGCGGGTTTTCTGTCGGTATTACAAAATCTAATCTATTTTAAGACGTCCACCAAAATATTTCGGCAAAATATTTAGATTTGCGTGGGCTGGACCGATTTGAAAAAACCTCCAGAAATGAAGTTATTTTATGAATAAAAATAGTTTCTTAAAGAACTTTTTGAAAAAAGTCCTCTCAGATGACAAAGCAGATTAAGCTTAAAAAATCTGCATACCAATATTTAAAAATCTTTAAAACGGAATCGTAATAAAGAGATTTTTGGTGTTGTTTTTTACTCTTTTTAAAGATTGATTTACGAAAAACTTGAATAACTGGGCCAAAACTATTCTGATTTAGACTTATGGGATCTCAGTAGAAAGGTATTTTCCCACTATTTTTATTCCTGTGCAAAAAAGTCATTCGTGTCCCAATTTTTTTTTTTTCAAATACCATCACATCATAATTCAACTTTGAATGTCGTTCGTTCATCCTACCTCTCTCTTTCATAATTTTTATGAGTTTATTAGCAAAGAAATAAAACGGGTGAGAAAATACGTTTCCAATGATACCTCGCAAATCTTAATCGGAAGACCATAGGTTCAGTTATTCAAGTTTTTTTATACCAATCTTTGAAAAAAGTTAAGAAACAGCATCAAAACCTCATTGTTACGATTCCATTCAAAATTTGTTTTAAATATTTTGATCCAAATTTTTAAGCTTAAACCGTTTTGTCTTTTGAGGGGATTAAAAAAAATCTTTAATACTATGTCTCCATTGTGAGATTTAATGAAGATTTAGCCCTCTGACGAGATTTGACGTTAAGTCTTTTGAGATTTATCATATAAAATTAAATCTCGAAAGGCAGTAGATTTAAGTTAAATCTTCGTCAAATCTTCAATAATATTGATCAATAAGTACAATTTGTGGGATGTGGCAACTCAAATTCACATGCCATAAGTCAAATGACATTTATGTTTTCAATATACAGTTGAGGACATTGAAATCTAGCCTATCATAAAAACATGAATTTTCGTATTTTTAGGGATTTTTATATTTTTTTGTTAGTTTGGGAGGAAAATTAGTAATACATATTTACATAACTTTGGTTGTAATAAATTAAGAAAATATTATTTTAAAAACTAAAAATTTAGAAGAAATGTTTTATAGTAATATCATGCAGAGTCTTCTCCGCTTTCTATAAGTCATTTACGCGCTGCGACAAAAAATTTATAAATTTCGGTAATGGTTCTGCTTCGATAACATTGCACCGAACATCCTCTAGAACTCAGTTCGTATTCATGATATGCCAAAGGCCCACGATTGGATTTTCGGTTCCCTCCTATGAATAAGAGAGTTCTACAAAAATTTTTCTTTCCGCAAATGTTTTTTACCGTTTTGATAATTTTTCTTAAATTCGGGAAAATGATTCGGAATATGGTACCATTCTTTACACTTTCCAAACTATATATTATACATACATATTTACCACGAAAAAGAAGCCAATAATATTCAGAATTCATATAATGAAATTCCGCTTGGTACCTTCCTTTTATCTGTCTGTATATCAATGTCCGCAACTGTATTTGTAAAATCATACATAAGCAAACGTCAAATATTTAAAAATGTAAACGTCAAACATATCTCGTAATGGTAATGGAGACGGTTGTGATTTAGCAACTGGATTTATTAAATCTTAATGGATAAATCTCTCAATGGAGACATAGTATAAAAGAAACTATTTTCATTCATAAAAAACTGTATTTTTTGAAGTATTTTCAAATCTAAATATTTTTCGGAAATATTTTGGTGAACGTCTTAAAATATAATATATTTTATAATTCCAATGCCAGCACAGTACCGATTTTTTTTTGTATGATGAGCGATGCAGTCTAATGTTCAAATTAGAATTGATATGGTAAAGTAATTTAGCCCTGTATTTTATGGGGATCCTACCTCTAGCCAAATGCCCTTTTTCCAACGCTGTAGTGGCATGCAAAAACAACAGCAATGTTGTACATAAGTATGTATGTCTATTTGTTGGGCTTCATGGGAATTCGGCACATTGTTTTCGCGAAGTTGATAAATTAGCAAGTGCGTTAAAGGCTGAGTTTTTTTGCTTATACAAAGTGGAATTTTGTTACTTAATATAAAAAAAATTATTCAAATAACATAAAAGTGCGAAGTGTTTAAATATGCCTAAAACTAAAACAAATTTGTCAAGACAAACGAGAGCCGCAGGGGCAATGGCCCGCAATCGGCGAATAAAAGCGACGAATAGAAACGATGCCTTCACGCGATCTGCTACAACAATCTACAATCGGAATTATATCTGCGTTTATTTATCGACCTAAAATCAATTATATAAAAGTCTATCTACACACATCAGGGCCCTACCTATCTGTGTCAGTGAAAAATATAATACCGTTGTCTCAGTCCCAAATAGAATTGTTCAGAATGGCACAGTGCCGCTTTTTATCGTCAGTGCTGCTTCAGTGTTCGTTCCGTCATTTTTTTATACACTCTAAACGCTGCATGTAAAAATACTACTGAAAAGTGTTTATTTTGAACCAAACTCTGTGCAAGTAAACGCTTAAAATATTCATTTGGTTTTTTGAACTTGAGATGTTTAAAATATACACATGAAATATTTAAAATTGCAATCGTTTTTAACGCAAAAATTCATTTCCTACTAAAAGTAAAATTTTAGTTCATTTTATGTGTAATTTTGCTTTACGCGACAGATTTTGTATGTGAAAGTAAACAGGCGCTGTTTAATTTTATTAACACGGTGTGTGAGTGCAATGCAGTTGTGCTGTGTATGCAGTTATTGTTGCAGGGCTATACTCAATCCCGACACTTGCGTCCTCGTTCGCGCACTCTGGGAAACGTGAGCAACCCATGTGCGAGATGCGGTGACCAATCGGAGTGGAGCCTTGGGTCACGGCAGAAAGAGAGGGAGCTTCGGTGGGGCCACTCCGACTTGGTTTAAGGGCTCACTGAAGTCTGCAGCGTCTGTTCACCAGTAGGTGCGGCTGCAAGTGGGTATCTGTCTTGGAGCAAGCGGCTCGCTACATAAACGTGTATTTGGTTGCGAAACCCCCTTTCCAGCAATGGGTTGTGCGGTGGGTTTGGGACCCGCCACGTATAAACCCCTTCCAGTGAAGAAGCGAAACAGTGCCTCGGATGAGACCCCCCTTATTATGACGACCACGGCAAATGTTTAAAGAACTACGATTTGAGGGCATGCACCTGGAATGTCCAGATCCTCAATGGGGAAGGTGCCTCTGCCCGGCTGGTTGATGCCCTCGTAAGAACAAAAGCTGACATCACCGCCATAGAAGAAATACGTTGGACGGGGCAAGCCAAGCAATGCTNACCACATTTCCTCATCAGACTTCTTTCAGTAGGCTTCACCTGGAATGTCCAGATCCTCAATGGGGAAGGTGCCTCTGCCCGGCTGGTTGATGCCCTGGTAAGAACAAAAGCTGACATCACCGCCATATAAGAAATACGTTGGACGGGGCAAGCCAAGCAATGCTTGGGGCCTTGCGACGTGTACTACAGCTGCCATGTAAAGGAGCGCAAATTCGGTGTTGGATTTGTGGTGGGAGAGAGACTCCGTCGCCGAGTACTGTCGTTCACCCCGGTTGAGAAACGTCCAGCCATAATCCGCATCAAAGCGAGATTTTTCAACATCTCGCTCATCTGCGCCTATGCCCGACGGAAGAGAACGATGAGGTATCCAAGAATCTCTTCTATGATCGCTTGGAGCGCACGTACGAGCGCTGCCCCCACCGTTCTTGGCAAATTCAATGCCAGGGTAGGCAAGGAAGGGATCTTTGGAACCACCGTCGGAACGGACTGAGGCTGATCGATTTCGCCGGGGCCCGAAACATGGTAGTATGCGGTACTAGGTTCTACCATAAAAANTCCGTCGCCGAGTACTGTCGTTCACCCCGGTTGAGAAACGTCCAGCCATAATCCGCATCAAAGCGAGATTTTTCAACATCTCGCTCATCTGCGCCTATGCCCGACGGAAGAGAACGATGAGGTATCCAAGAATCTCTTCTATGATCGCTTGGAGCGCACGTACGAGCGCTGCCCCCACCGTTCTTGGCAACTTCAATGCCAGGGTAGGCAAGGAAGGGATCTTTGGAACCACCGTCGGAACGGACTGAGGCTGATCGATTTCGCCGGGGCCCGAAACATGGTAGTATGCGGTACTAGGTTCTAGCATAAAAAGATTCATCAAGCTACGTTGCTGTCTCCGGATCGAAAAACGAGAAACCAAATCGACCATGTTGTGATAGACGGAAGGCATGCTTCCAGTGTTTTGGACGTACGTACACTCCGAGGCCCCAAACATCGACTCGGACCCGCCTCTGTGCAGCAAAAAATGTGCGCCCGAATATGCAAGGAATGCTCAACATCGAAAAGCTGCAATCACAACAGACAGCCAATGCATTCGCCGCTTGACTCTCACACCTGCTCTCAGAGAGCACTCTTCAAAAAACTNAGGTTCTAGCATAAAAAGATTCATCAAGCTACGTTGCTGTCTCCGGATCGAAAAACGAGAAACCAAATCGACCATGTTGTGATAGACGGAAGGCATGCTTCCAGTGTTTTGGACGTACTTACGCTCATTAAGTACCGCCGCCGAAGAAGTAGTCGGATTTCAACGAGCCCGAAAGAACAACTAGTACGATGAGGAGTGTCAGGAAGCTGGAGAGAAAAAAGATGCTTCCTACAGCGCCACGCTGCGATCGGGCGCAACGCACGCTATGCGGGACCGCTATAGGGATCTGAAGAGGGAAGTGAGACGTATTTGCCGCAATAAGAAGAGAGAGGCCGAAATACGTGCGTGCGAAGAGCTTGAAATGCTGGTCGACAGGAAGAATGCCAGGAAATTTTACCAGAGACNGGGATCTGAAGAGGGAAGTGAGACGTATTTGCCGCAATAAGAAGAGAGAGACCGAAGTACGTGCGTGCGAAGAGCTTGAAATGCTGGTCGAAAGGAAGAATGCCAGGAAATTTTACCAGAGACTTAGGCGATTTACGGAAGGTTTCAAGACCAGGACGTACTCCTGTAAGAACAACAATGGCGACCAAGTTACCGATATGTTATGGAGGGAACACTTTTCCACGCTGCTAAATGGTAGCAGCACGGAAAGTTGTGGAGAAGAAGAACACGAGCCCCCAGTCGATGATGACGGAGTCGATGTTCCCCCGCCTGACCATGGCGAGGCGAATAACGCGGCTGAAAAACAACAAAGCTGCTGGAGCTGACAGCCTGTCAACTGAGCTATTCAAGTACGGTGGCGAGGAGATCATAAGGTGCATGCATCAACTCTTATANAAAGCTGCTGGAGCTGACAGCCTGTCAACTGAGCTATTCAAGTACGGTGGCGAGGAGTTCATAAGGTGCATGCATCAACTCTTATACAGAATATGGCCAGATGAACGCATGCCCGACGACTGGAATTTAAGTGTGCGACCACCCCCGAGAGACCCGGGAGAAAATAATCGACACTCACCACCTACTGGTCGACTTTAAGGCCGCATTCGACAGCACTAAAAGGAGTTACCTATACGCCGCTATGTCTGAATTTGGTATCCCCGCCAAACTGATATGGCTGTGTAAAATGACGTTGAGCAATCCCACCAGCTCCGTAAGAATTGGTAAAGCCCTTTCCGAGCCGTTCGCCACCAAACGGGGCTTCAGACAGGGCGACTCTCTTTCATGTGACTTCTTTAATCTGATGTTGGAGAAGATAATAAGAGCTGCAGAACTCTTACCAAAAAGTGCTGCTTTGAACTGAGTAGGCAATTCAGGAGTAAAGTCCTCTCTCGAAGTACGAAAACAGCACTCTATAAATCACTCATCATGCCCGTGCTGGTATATGGCGCAGAAGCATGGACAATGACAACATCCGATGAGGCGGCTCAGGGAGTATTCGAGAGAAAGAGTTTACGGAAGATTTACGGGCCTTTTTGCATTGGCAACGGCGAGTACCGCAGACGATGGAACGATGAGCTGTATGAGCTTTACATCGACATGGACATAGTGCAGCGAATTAAAATACAGCGGCTCCGCTAGCTTGGTCATGTCGTTCGAATGAACACCGACGCTCCTACTCTGAAAGTATTCAACTCGGAACCCGCTGGTGGTAGCAGAGAAAGAGGAAGGCTCCCACTGAGATGGAAACACCAGGTGGAGAAGAACTTGGCTTCACTTTGAATTCCAATTGGCGCCGGTTGGCACAGAAAAGAAACCACTGGCGTGCTTTGTTGTTGGCGGTTACAGCGCCAAATAAGNGCAGAGAAAGAGGAAGGCTCCCACTGAGATGGAAACACCAGGTGGAGAAGGACTTGGCTTCACTTTGAATCTCCAATTGGCGCCGGTTGGCACAGAAAAGAAACCACTGGCGTGCTTTGTTGTTGGCGGCTACAGCGCCAAATAAGAAGAATAAGAAGGTGTGTAAATTTGCACACGTTAGAAGAGGAAACTGGTTAGCTCTCTTAATATGCGTTAAGGCAAACAAAAATATTTTAGAGCAAATTTTAAACATTTTACGTGTAAACTCCTTAAACCCCGCAGGTATGCCTCCACATTAGCTAAAACTTAAAGCTGGGACACCCATAATCCTTTTACGCAATCTTAAGCCACCCGAGTTGCGTAATTGTACGCGTCTTCAAATCGTACGTTTTTCACAGTCTTATAAGGCAAAAGTTTTGGCCGGTCCAGCAACGGCAGAAATAACGATGATTCCAAGGATACCAATGACCCCAACGGATTACGGACATTAGAATGTAAATAACTTTATTACGGAACGAACACTGAAGCAGCACTGACGATAAAAAGCGACACCGTGCCGGACGTAGGGTTGTTAGACGAACGGATTTTATCAGTACAGTACTGATTGTTCAACTCGTGTATNACGTTTTTCACAGTCTTATAAGGCAAAAGTTTTGGCCGGTCCAGCAACGGGAGAAATAACGATGATTCCAAGGATACCAATGACCCCAACGGATTACGGACATTAGAATTTAAATAACCTTATTACGGAACGAACACTGAAGCAGCACTGACGATAAAAAGCGACACTGTGCCGGACGTAGGGTTGTTAGACGTACGGATTTTATCAGTACAGTACTGATTGTTCAACTCGTGTATTTTTTTATTCATTTCTTCAATCAGTACGCTAATGTCCTGATTTTTCAAAATGTGTACTGATTTGTGCACTGAATTTTCAATTCAAACAAAAAACCTTAGGATTTTCTTAAGGTTTTTACATAACGTTGGAACTTCCTTAAACTGTACAGTAAAAAGTATGAAGAAAATATTTTAATTATAGTTGACATGTTTCAGATAATGTTTGACATGCCCAAGAAATTAATACAACAAAAAGATCAATCGTTTTATGGGTATATCGCCGGGTCGTTACGTACGAGTTGCGATAATATGATGGAGGTCAAATTATTCAAAAAGAATGCTGACTTTTTTTGTCGAGTGTTGCTAGTTATCTCGAAAATAACTTTCAGTTTAATAACAACAAATTTGAATATTCGAATGGATTTTGCCTATAACTTACAATTCTTTTTTCACAATTTACTGACATTGTAAAAAAGTTTTGCACACAAGGNTCGAAAATAACTTTCAGTTTAATAACAACAAATTTGAATATTCGAATGGATTTTGCCTATAACTTACAATTATTTTTTCACAATTTACTGACATTGTAAAAAAGTTTTGCACACAAGANCAGATAATGTTTGACATGCCCAAGAAATTAATACAACAAAAAGATCAATCGTTTTATGGGTATGTCGCCGGGTCGTTACGTACGAGTTGCGATAATATGATGGAGGTCAAATTATTCAAAAAGAATGCTGACTTTTTTTGTCGAGTGTTGCTAGTTATCTCGAAAATAACTTTCAGTTTAATAACAACAAATATGAATATTCGAATGGATTTTGCCTATAACTTACAATTCTTTTTTCACAATTTACTGACATTGTAAAAAAGTTTTGCACACAAGACAGAGTTAGATACTCTTTTTAACGAATTCTTAGTCTTTCAAAGTTTATGTGTAGTTGAAAAAACTAATTTAAACCATGAGGAATTATAGATGAAATCCTTAAATAGTTTGAAAGAATACGTAATTTTGTTTTTTTTTTTCAATACCACACTCAAGCGAAGTAACTGAGAGGATCTTAAGTAAAAAGTTTGCTTCCTGGCGCAAAGAGAGAAACCGGCTTCTAGTTAAAATTTTTGAAAGTGAATTTCATATTAAAATTAATTTTAAAATGTATTGTATTGAATTGTTTGACTATTTAAACCCTGAAGATGGAAATGATCTCATTTTTGCTATTCAAAAATGTCATAAACATAAAACAATTTATTGGCTTCTGTGTACAATGATGTGTTCACTCATGTTGAAATGAATAATACTTTTATTTTTTATGAACTTTATTTTATTTATATACCAAAATATTGTTTAAAACAACTAATCTGACGTTTTAAAGTATTATCTTTGACACTTACATCTATAATTTTGCTTTGAATAAAAATGCACTGAAAGGTAATGGATTTTGCCTATAACTTACAATTCTTTTTTCACAATTTACTGACATTGTAAAAGAGTTTTGCATACAAGGCATAGAGTTAGCTACTCTGTTTAGCGAATTCTTGGTCTTTCAAAGTTTATGCGTAGTTGAAAAAACTAATTTAAGCCTTGAGGAATTATAGATGAAATCCCTAGATAGTTTGACAGAATACGTAATTTTTTTTTTAATACCACACTCAAACGAAGTAACTGAGAGGATCTTAAGTAAAAATTTGCTTCCTGACGCAAAGAGAGACACCGGCTTCCAATTAAAATTTTTGAAAGTGAACTTCATATTAAAAGTAATTCTTTGACTATTTAAACCCTGAAGATGGAAATGATCTCATTATTGCTATTCAAAAATGCCATAAACATAAAACAAATTATTGGCTTCTGTGTACAATGATGTGTACACACATGTTAAAATGAATAACACTTTTATTTTTTATGAACTATATTTTATTTATATACCAAAATATTGTTAAACACAACTACTCTGACGTTTTAAAGTATTATCTGATACTTACATTCATAATTTTGCTTTGAATAAAAATGCACTGAAAAGTACTGATTTTTTTTGCATGAAAAAGTCTAACGTACTGATTTCGTGCATAAAGAACCCTAGCCGGACATGTCTGATCAACTCTGTTTGGGACTGAGGCAACGGTATTATATTTTTCACATACACTGATAGGGCACTGATGTGTGTGGGTAGACTTTTATATAATTGATTTGAGGTCGATAAATAAACGCAGATATAATTCCGATTGCAGATTGTCGTGGCAGATCGCGTGAAGGCATCGTTTCTATTCGCGCCGCTGCTACTATTCTCCGATTGCGGGCCATTGCCCTTGCGGCTCTTGTTTGTGTTGACAAATTTGTTTTAGTTTTAGGCATTTTTAAACAGTTCCCACTATTATGTTATTTTAAAATTTTTTTTTATATTAAGTAACAAAATTCCACTGTGTATAAGCCAAAAAAACTCAGCCTTTAACGCACTTGCTAAATTATCAACTTCGCGAAAGCAATGTGCCGAATTCCCATGAATCCCAACAAATAGACATACCCTGCAGTGAAACCGCAAACTACTCAGGAAAAATACTAGTTAACAACTAGAATTTCCTGACTGAAACCGAACTAGTTCGATACTGACCAGACTTGTACCCAGTACAAAACGATTTATTCATGCCCTGTTTTATTTGACTTCGACAGTTGAATACAATAGAGTACACAAAATATTATAACTTTTATTTGGGTACATTGTAAACNAAATATTATAACTTTTATTTGGGTATATTGTAAACCGTTAAAGCAAGTACCTGTTAAATAATGATTAATAATAGGCATGTTGNAGCAAGTACGTACTCGCAATTATACCATACCTGTTAAATAATGATTAATAATAGGCATGTTTTATTCAACCACCACAAGCAAATAGCTAAATCTTGGTCAAATAAAACGAAATTAGCTTAATATTTCCTATGTTAGCCTAATTTTGACAGTTGTTTGACTGCAAATAGTGTCAAAGTAAGTTTTTGCCTCTTTCTGATTGGCTGAAGGAGAAAATTTCTGATGCTGAATGGTAATGCCTCTTGTTGAATATACAAGCCAAGATAGCTTTTCGTAAGCCAATATAATTATGTTCGGTAAGTCCTCCATACAAAATAAGCTAATAGCTTAAATTCCTGGACAAATAAAACACGGCTAATCATAGTGATTATTACTTAAAGCATATTTTTTTGNGGTAAGTCCTCCATACAAAATAAGCTAATAGCTTAAATTCCTGGACAAATGAGACACGGCTAATCATAGTGATTATTACTTAAAGCATATTTTTTTGAATAACCGTTTAATGATTAAATGCCGATATTAGCACCTTTTAATGATTAATAATTAGTTACTTAAACAATTTTTTTTAATTAATTCGTTAATTTGATCATTTTCAATTATTTTTCACTTTTTTTAATTACACAATTAATATAATTATTTGATTAACTTCAATTATCAATCAACAAGCCAAAGTATAGAAAAAGATTAAGAATATTTAATAACTGCTTAAATTATTTATTTATTTTATTCTTATCCAAATCTCAAATTGTATTACTTTTATAACTTTAAAAAATTTTAAAAAGAAAGGGCTGAAATGTGAAAAGTTAATAATTTTATTTATTTGAATGAAAACTTTTATTTTTATTTATTTCACTCAAAAATTAACTAAATAATTCATTTATTTTTAACTAAAAGGTTTTCTTTTCCATATTCAATGTTATTAAAAAAGGTGAAAATATAGTATTTATTGTACCTGAAAGCTTTCACTTTTAATATCATTTAATGGAAAATGCATTTAAATTTGTGTTCGAAAGTTAGAAATATTTATGTATTTATTTTTCCTTTTAATTAGTACTCAAAAAAATTTAACACTAATTATTGGCAAATCTAAGGCTGCTAAATAAAAATGTATATTATATTAAAGTGTGCTTACTTAGTCAAAAGTTTTGTATTGTATATTCATGAATTCATTTTATTTTTTTACTTCCAAAGTAGTGGTTTTGGTCCATAATTGGACTAGTATTTTTCTGTCTATTTTGAACTAGAATGAGACTATTATATTTCTGACCGAAATCTGACAATTACCATCTCGTAGGACATCCCCATGTTAAAAATACCAGATGATTGCATGGAAAAAATAGTTGGCTGACTAGTTGGGCATGCGGTTTATACTAGTCNGTCTATTTTGAACTAGAATGAGACTTTTATATTTCTGACCGAAATCTGACAATTACCATCTCGTAGGACATCCCCATGTTAAAAATACCAGTTGATTGCATGGAAAAAATAGTTGGCTGACTAGTTGGGCATGCGGTTTATACTAGTCGTTAGAGGTGCAAAACTATCGATAGTCAGGCCATCGATAGTTTTCGATATTATTTTCAAAACTATCGATATATCGTCGATAGTATCGTATTTATATGGTTTTGGCTCAATTTTCGTATGAAGATTTCCTTAAGAATATATTCCGAAATTACGTTTCGATAACCTTGTAAACTGCTGGACACTTTTTTTAATTGTTTAACCGTTAAGTTAGAAGTAAAGTTATTGAAAATTTGAAATGAATTGAAATGGAATAAAATTGGGCGTAGTGAAATTTTATATTTGTGGTTTTCGATATCCTCCGTCATATATAAGGTATTCATCAAGTTAATTTCAATTTTAGAAGAAGAAAACATTTTTTATCTGAGAAGTAATGGTTTTTATCTACCTTTTATTAAATAGTAAATAGTGGTGCATAGATAATATTGAAAGTTTTGGTATAAATTAATTTGTATCAGTTTTTTAGCGGTATTTTAAAAGATGCAAGGTTTTCCGTCATTTTTGAAATTTGACAATACTCTTTTAAAAAAGTAGCAATCAAATTTTTAGTTCAACTTGGATGTTTAAGAGAAATGAAAAGAAAAGAAGAAATAAAACTAAAATAAGTACTGAATCACATATCTGTCGGACTATCGATAGGACCAAAAAACAATCGATAGTAGGGGAAAAAAAAACGATACTATCGATAGTGCCATCGATAGTTTTGCACCTCTACTAGTCGTGAGGTAGTTTACAACTAGTACATTTGACTACAGGTTACATACACCATCATTGCTTTTGTTTGTGCATGCCAGCGTTGGTAAAAGGGAATTCGGCTATCAATTCTAATTTGAACATACTTACATATGAAAATTAGACTGCATCACTCACCATACAAAAAAATCGGTACTGTGTTTCCATTGGAATTATAAGATCTATTATATCATTATATTATTGGAATTATAAGATCTATTATATCTTAAGAAAAATATTAAGATTTACGTGAGCTGGACCGATTTGAAAACACTTCCAAAAATGGAGTTTTTTATGATTAAAAATTTCTTAAAGTTTTTTTTTTAATCCCCTCAAATAGCAAAACTTATAGCTTAAAAGATGTGCATAAAAATCTTTAAAAAAAATTTGAACGGGATCGTAATAATGAGGTTTTTGATGTTGTTTTTTAACTTTTTTCAAAGATTGGTATAAGAAAAACTTTTGAACCTAAACTCTTCCGATTTAGACTTGTGGGGTATCATTGGAAGGGTATTTGCTCACCCTTTTTATTTCTTTGCTAATAAACTCATACAAAGGATGAAAGAGAAACATAGGATGAACGAACGTCATTCAAAGTTGAATTAAGATGTGTTGTTATTTGAAAAAAAAAAAATAAAATTGGGGCACGAATGACTTTTTTTTTTGCACAGAAATAAAAATAGCGGGAAAATACCTTTCTACTGAGATCCCATAAGTCTAAATCAGAATACTTTTGGCGCAGTTATTCAATTTTTTCCTAAACCAATCTTTGAAAAAAGTAAAAAAAACACAACATCAAAAATCTCATTATTACTATTCCGACAAAAAGATTTTTAAATATTTTTATGCAGACTTTTTAAGCTTAATCTGTTTTGTCATCTGAGGGGACTTTTTTCAAAAAGTTCTTCAAGAAATCCCATTTTTGGAGGTATTTTCAAATCGGTCCAGCTCACGCAAATGTTAATATTTTTCGGAAATATTTTGGTAGACGTCTGCAAACAGATTATGTTTTGAAATCCTGGCGGAAAAACCGCAACATTTCTTATATGTTATGTTTCCTTTCTTTAGGAAACTTAAAAAATATATATTTCAATCCGCGGCCTCGTGGACAACAACTAATAACACAAATGGAGTTCGTTTTAGAACTATGAAAGAGACAGAACTAACTTTATATCTAATTTTGCTCTTATTTATATATTTGCATTTGTTTACTTAAGAACTATTTCACCATAAGACGTTGGCATTGCATCATGTTATGATGTCTTGGACAAAGAAGATATTAGTTACAGTTGACTGGAAATTTCCATTCAAAGCCGGAAAAGCATATCAATTTCATTAATGGTCAAAGTCTAATTTGATTTCAATTATGCATAATTGATGAGTATGCAAAATTGCACTATGAGTCTGCAAGATACAAACTATGCTTTTTACAATAAGCAATATTTTTTATGTTTCTCATTGTGCCGTTATGTGTGGTCTGCCGTTAATTTGCTTGTATAAAAATCTAATTCTATTGATTGAATGTTGATCTGTTGAACTAACATAGCTGAGTTTTGTTTTTTGCAGAATTTGCATGCAGCGAAACAAACATTTTTTTGCTGTTATTTATTCTGCATACTACTACAGCGATGTAAAATTAGTTTTCCGCTGCGCAGCGTCAACTTATTTTTTCACGAACTTTATTTAATACTTTAATTAAACATACTTATTAATAAAAATTTCATCAAAATACCACTATGTCCTACTGTGTTAGAAATATGTCATTTTAAAACCTGAATCAAAGAAATCGACCCAGTACATCGGCTGTTTTGCTCTTACAAAAAATTTGGGTTTTAATTTTGTATATAGTATAGATGTACATAACCGTAATACATGTCGTGAATGTTTAAATTATTATTCTGGCGACAACCGAATAAAACGGGTCAAAAGAGAGTGCGTTGAAAGTTGGTATGTGCCGTTACCAAGACCACATACCGACAATATCCCAACACCGGAACGGGGAAGCCCTCATCAGTCAACTGTGTATGGAAGATTCGTAGATATACCCGACGAATTCCATAAAACATATGTTCCTTCTGAAGCTACTGCATTTGTAAGGCTTATAACACAAGAGCAGTTAGATGATTTCGTGAGAAAACTAGCGCCATCAAAAACGCAACCAGAAGAGTTGGCCAAATTTTTGAAGAGTAGCAACCACTTGGCACAAGATGTTAGAACGTCGGGCTATCGTAAAAGGCAAACATCTATAAAACAATTTTTTACGGTAAATGACGCTAGTACTTTCACCTATTGTCATGATATCACCGGTTTAATAAACGAGATGAATATAATCCCGATTGGTGCTTCTTAGTAGACTCAAATAAAGCCAGTTTAAAAGCAGTCTTGTTATATAAAGACAAAAGCATACCACCCGTTCTATTAGCGTACAATACAGATAAGGTTTAAATGTACAATAACTTGAAAGTCCTTCTAAATTATATCTAATGTGAGCAATTCCAGTGGAGAATATTTGCAGACATGAAAGTAGTAGCTACTGTCATGGGATTTCCACCATCTGGATGGCCAAGGAATATGTGCTTTATTTTTTTATGGGCTACGAGGTATGCCGAAGACCAATACAATAATAAAATTATAGTTTAAAAAACTAAAACCTCGCTATTAAAATTTCCACTCGTACTGTCATCAGGTATGAAACTTGAGAATAGAAATCGCTGCATCCTTTAGGCGCATCAATATTACATAGTTACTACATCCCGAGCTAATAAAAGGCAGGTAAAAAAGATTGGCCACTGCGAGACGAATATACTATTGGAAATGCAAACATTATCAACAGTCCACTAGTTAGTCGCGATAAAATCCCAGTAACTAATTTCTTCAAGTCATTTATTAAACGTAACGATGCCGTCTCAGGAATATATTTTCTAAACTGTAATATACTAAAATTTAAGCAGGTTAGTATGTATGAAATTTCGACCGCTGTGGTGTAGTGGTAAGCAGTGCGCGCTTTCACTCATCAGCACCGGGGTTCAAACCCTGGTCAAAGCAACATCGCAAAAAATATAGAACAAAGTTTTTTCTTAACAGCGGTCGTCCCTCGGCAGGCAATGGCAAACCTCCGAGTGTATTTCTGCTATGAAAAACAGCTTCTCATAAAAATACAATCGCCGTTCGGAGTCGGCGTAATACTGTAGGTCCCCCGCTTTGTGTGACAACGTCAAGGCGCACGCCACAAGTTTAGCAATTCAAATTAATGACAACTACTGCAATACCAGAAGCCAATGTAGAGATGTCGGCGCGAGAAACATGGAGTGCCCAGATGCATTCCTGCAANAGTATGTAAATTATATTTGTACTAGCTTTTGCCCACAGCTTCGCGTGCTGTTTGGTTTAACTCAATTCTTTTAAATGTAATAAAGAAGGAAACAAATCATTTCACCATATAAAAATAACAACTTTTATTAATAAAAAAGTTTAGCAATTCAAATTAATGACAACTACTGCAATACCAGAAGCCAACGTAGAGATGTCGGCGCGAGAAACATGGAGTGCCCAGATGCATTCCTGCAACTTTAAGGGTTTATCCTTGACTTTATTAATCTTTTTCGCAATGGCTATTTTTAACAGAAAATGCAAACGTTTAAAATGAAATGGCATGTTTGCTGGGAATTCGTGGTATCAATACTGATTGTCCTTTGGACCCGCCTGTGATGATGGTGGCTTGCACAATATGCCTTTTCAGCTCCATTATGCATAGTCTTGTGCCACTGCACAATCGAGGTGCGTCCAGGTTAGGCATCAATATGACTGGCACCCAAACCTTTAATTGCAGTTTGTGCGACGGCACTCCTGAAAATTCTTAAGAGTTTAGAAACTCTATAGGATATGTGGTTGCATCCTCATTTGCATCACTGTGTCAACAGACCTATTTCAAGGAGGTCTTGAGCAAAGAATCCGGGCTCTCTATAACTGGATGTTAGTTGTGAGGTTCAATATTTCCAACTTTGCCAACAATGGCGAAGCCCTGATGNTTTGCATCACTGTGTCAACAGACCGATTTCAAGGAGGTCTTGAGCAAAGAATCCGGGCTCTCTATAACTGGATGTTAGTTGTGAGGTTCAATATTTCCAACTTTGCCCACAATGGCGAAGCCCTGATGCACGTACTTATCCACCTCATCGTACCTCACCCATCAGCAAACGGCTGCCGCGGATATCTTGCAAGTTTCGATCGAGTGCCTCGACTGCATGCTTTTGTGACATCGTACATTCTCCCAAACTATTAATTTGCATTGTTGCAACATAGCCCCGCCATCATTTTTTTGCTAATGTTGCAAGTTGATGTATCCTGACTCGCAAGATTCAGTGGGAGTTTAAGCGCCGAGTGTGCAGCTCTTCCTCCACTGAGCAAGGTCGCTGATATCCCTGAGGAGGCGACAGCTACTGACAATTTTTAGCCTTGCACAACTGTGCTAGTAGCAAATTCGGCAGAAATGTCTTGCCAGTTCCCCCTGGTGCGTCCAAGAAATAAATGCCATTCTCCGCTCTCCACGCGGCTCAAAATTTTATGGGATATTTGCCTTTGCTCGGGAAATAGTTTAGGTTCTGTTTCAGTGACTTCTCCCGTTCTCCCGTTCATTGCGGAGTGGGCGAGTCGAAATCCCACATCCGCTTTCCCACTAATGAGAAAAGTTTATCCTCAATTAGCCTCAGAGTTTCGTCGTCATGCGCTGTTTCTTGATACTTGTGGGTGATGACTTAAAAAAAGTGGTTTTATACTTTTCATACAGTTGCAAGGGCTTGAAAGTCCGCAAAGCTTACTAAAACCTCTTTCGGTTTACACCTATACTTAAATATTTCATTTAACTTGTCGATTAGAATGATTTTAAATTTCTCAACTGTTGGCAACTGTCTTCAAAAATATTTTCAAAAGAAAGCTTTTTCAACCCTCTGTCCTTTGATACCCATATTAAAATATTTCGTTTAACTTGTTAAGAAAATTGATTATGAATTTCTGAACAGCTGGCAACACTCTTCGAAAATATTTTGAAACAAATTTGTCTTAAGCCTTTCTCATTTGAAACCCACACTAAAATATTTGAATTAATTTAAATTTAAATAACAAATTTATTTTATGTTTATAAAAAGGTGGCAACTCTCTTCAAAAATAATTTTTTTGACACCCACATTGTTGTAATATTTCATCTAACTTAACAAATAGTTGATTTGAACTTTTGAAAAAGTGGCAAACGCCCTTCAAAAAATATCCTTTATATTAATCAAGGTCATCATAGCCTATAAGTGTGCCAAATTTCATTGAAATACGTCCAGCCATTTTAGCGTGAAGGAGCTACAAACAAACATACTCACCCACGAACTTTCACATTTATAATATTAGTTGGATTATAAACTGTATTTTATACGAATCTAATGGGCTTATTCATAAAAAATAAATGGAAGTTTGAAGAGCTTTATAAATTGACGTTTTCATATATTTTTCAATTTATAAATCTATTTAAAGCAACTTTATTTTTTATGAATAATGCCATAAGTGTTTACAATTTCAGGTATTTTAAACGGTCCGGACATTCGCCAATTATTAAGAAACGAAGACTAATGACACTAACTGCCTTATTATGTATCACGAACATAACGTGCAGACGACAACGTCTCTGATTTGGATTTAATTACTCTATCGGTCGCCTTTGTCTTGATTTTCATCTATTACGTTGCAATCGTTTCGGTTGCGTTTAAACCGACTGTAATAATAGCGCAGGAGTAATTTTTGAAGCATTCTTCTGCAGACGAATCGTTCGTGTTGCCTATCGTTCGTGATACATAATAAGGCCGTAATGTTATTGGCAACCAGCGTCATGCAAATTTCCATCGATATGTAAATAACCTGTCCCTAAAAGTACATTTAATGCATGCTCATCTTGACTGGTTAGAGGGACAACTTTCAACCGAATATGAGAGAACGCTTTCATCAAACTGCTATTCCAATGGAGGCCCGGTACAAGGGAAACAAGTTAAACGACATGATAGCTGACATATGTTGGTGACTAAAGATAGCCAAGGAACACTTGGACGAAGAGGAACTTGATGATGAAGTTGAAAAAAATAATGTTGGTTCGACCAATATTTCAAATTAATTTATAGTGTTTTAAAGGTTAATTTGTTCTCATTCATCCACAGCCTGTTAAAAGTAAAGCAAAAGTAGATGTAACAGAAGTCTATTGCATATAAAAATATTAAAACACCGTGGTTTTTGATTTTTTACATAACAAGTGACATATAAAATTGAAGGTAATTTTCTGTTTTATTTGAATAAAGTATTCAATTGTATTACTACTAAGTAATTTTTTGTTTAAAATATTTTTTACAAGAAAAAATTGGTATTTTTCCTTTTAAGTGTTTTTTCTCAAATTTTTATATACGAAGAATACCAATAAGCAAATCAGAAGAAAGGGGGTTTAGTCACAACCATACCATATTCATCATCATCAGTTAGTAATTTTTTTTCATAAAACAAGGTATGTTTTCCTTTTAAGTGTTTTTTGTCAAATTTTTATATACGAAGTATACAAATATGCACACCAGAAGAAAGGGGGTTTAATTTGCAATGATACCAGTTTTTTTAAAAATCGGTTAGTAATTTTTTTGCTAAAAATATCTTTTTTTATAAAGAAAGTTATTTTTTCCTTTTAAGTGTTTTTTTCCTCAATTTTTTATATACGCAGTATGCAAATATGCATATCACCTTTACAAGGATATCAATTCTTTAAAAATCAGTTCAAAATTGCTTTAAACATAATAGCACATAAACATTTGGCTAAAAATTTGTCAAATATATAGACAAATCATGTGAACGCTAAATTACATTTGTCATTTATCAGAAAAGCCAAATATTTGCCTTCTTGTGGCAAATGATAACCACCCCTGGTGGCCAAATCGTGTGAATGCAATGCTTCTACATAAGCCAAATAAAAATTACGCAAATTACCAAATATCTGATTTGCCACTTGATGACAAATGCCAGTGACAAATATACAAATATTGTTGAGCGGTATTGCCATTTCGTGCTTGTGAACCTTTGTATTTTCCAATTTTGGTAAAATTTTAATATTTAATATAATATTCGTAAACGAAAACTACCGAAAAATATCA
>NW_016161141.1:29398-38514 GCF_001687245.7 Rhagoletis zephyria
GCGGCTTTGCATTTTGTTGATACGCGGTTTTGTACTTTAAACAGATTATTAAAGACGATCTAAATTACACTGCGTGACAAAAAAAAATGTATATAGTTTTTTGGAGATTCACACTTGCTATAGGTCTATTCAAGCAGTAAAATCTGCATACTCAGAGTTTTAAATATGTATACCCTCAAAATCTGGGCTTAAGGTCAAAAACCGCGATTTTCGTAACTTTATTTCTGTTTACCCGGTGAAAAATACGTATATCGTCGTGTAAAGTGCAAAACCGCGTATCAACAAAATGCAAAACCGTGTATCAGCAAAATGCGTATGTGAAGTTGTAGAAATTATTTTCTAGATCGTAGAAACACTAATATTTCAAAATGGTTCTCTTTTTTATAAAGCAATCGCATTTCTAGATAGTATATTTCAGGACGAATGGATAAGGATTGAGCCAAGAGCTTGTGTGAGCAAATAACATTTTTGGCAGCCAATGTCAGTTACGCGGTTTTGCAGAATGACGATACGCGGTTTTGTACTTTAAACGACGATGTATGTATGTGATTCAAGATAAGACATTTCGCTGCTTACAACAATGTTTCAATTGATAATTTATCTTAAGAAATAGCAAAGGAATCAGTGATCGGACTTAAAAAAAATTGTGTGGTAGAATCTGGAAAAAAAGTGGTAGATTTCAAAAAAATGTGGTAGATCTCAGGTTTTGGATCAAACTTTGTACAAAAATTTAAAAAAATCTGCAAGGTTTGACCTAAATTGCAAACATTTTAATTAGAATCTAAAACAAAATTAATTTTAGTATAATAAGGTGCAAGATTGAAGTTGATAAAAATTGCGTTGAGTTTTGGCAATTTTTTTCCTTGACAGTTTCGAACATATTTTGAAAGATTTCTGCAACCTTGCGGAGTGCTGCCAGCTTTTCTTTTTATCACATCACGATGTAGCGAACAAATGTGGCTCGTTCCAGAAATGCTACTTGGGATTTGCCGATTTTGACAATTCTCAAGTAAAAGTAAACAACGCTTTAGAAATTTGAGATTAAGATGAAATTCGCTAATCCTTTCACAAAAATCGCCGGTTTTAATCATTTTCACTATTAATTCTTTTTATAAATCATATATTTTGCAATTTAACGCAATAAAACCACGTTTGATGTCGAAAAATTGAATATTGAGAAAATTTCTATTTTACAGTTGATTTTATCCTCCCATTCTGCCTGTTGTTAGTGTTTAGTGTTGGACAATTTTTGCTCTTAAAATTAAGAAAATTATGTTGAGCAAAAATAAAACTACTCAAAAACGCGATGTGGTAGATCTCCAACAATGTGGTAGAAGTCCGATCACTGAAAGGAATCTTACATTAACATTTTTTTTTTTTTTAAACATTTTTTCATTTTAAATTGCGACTTGTCCGAGTATTTTGTTTACTAGTATACATACATAGGGTTCCCATTCTCAAGACAAATTAACCATTTATAAATGGTTGTAAACAATGAAATGTTTTCTCTTAAATGGCATATGTTAGTATTTTTCATCGGGCAAACAGAAATAAAGTTACGGGCAAGTATATGCTTCAACCTATGAAAAACGCGTTTTTTACCTTCAGCCCAGATTTTGACGGTGTATTCAAAATTCGGAGTACCTGTGCGTATATATGTATTATTTTTGTTTATTTCACTTCAAATCTCACGAAATCATAAATGCAAAAGTATGGTTGACACCGGATCAGCTGTTTAAGTATTTATGACCAAATGGTTAAATCGTGTGAATGAATGTGGACAATATTTGTCACTTTACTGCTGTGCGCAAATGTGTGCCAAATCATTTGGATCTTTGGCAGCCAAATCGTCTGATCGCAAAACAAATCATTTGTACATCGCTATCCAAATGCGCAAATGTGGACAAATCTAAATTTTCACTATTTTGCTACTATCTCCCTCACTACCAGCGTAATACTTTTCGGCTTTAAATCGGTCTGGCTCTTGCTTTAGCAACCGAATTAATGTCTGGCAAATTAATTTTAGATTCATTAGAACTTAAACAACATCATATTAAATTTTGAGCTTTATTAAAATGAGCTGAAAATTTAACTTTTTTTTATAAAACATGACGTCTGCCACAATGTTAGCAACAACGGACATGTCTGGCAATAATAAATCTACGTTTCTAAAAGCTAGTTAAAGCCAATGAAAAGAAAATTAGTCTTACTAAAATGATTTAAAAAATTAGCATTTTTAACTGTAAAGATACGATGGGCACTAGTCACCGCAACTATTACTGCCTGCCGGATGGCCCCCACGCTAACCGCAAAAGGCGGACTACGTCTGTATTTTTGGTTTTTTAGTTATTTACATACAATAGTTAAAAATAATTTTTTTCCAAAAATCCTATTTCGAACTTCGAAGGTCCATATCTCGATTTCGGAGGCTAAAAACGGAGAAACCAATTTTGTACCTATGACTCAATCTCTTAAAAAAATTGGTTTGGTCCAATACCCAGAAAAAATTTGTATTTTGCCATACAGTGTAATAATATAATATACATATTTCCCAGCAGTATTAAAACGTTTTGGAAAAAAGGTTTAACCATTATTTTGCTAACACATGAATTAACAGCTTTAAGAGATTACGACACTTATGACCTCTTGTAAAATTTCTTATAGTTTGTGAATTTTTGACAAAATAACTGTAGGAGAATTCGGGATTATCAGATTTTTAGCATTAACCATCTGAACGCATTAAAAGCGACACAACATTAGTTGATGTGCTATTTATCTGCATGCATATATTGCACTGTGCAACACAATTTTCTAACGAAAAAACAACCAACACCGGCCGATAGTAATGATCTAGAATAGCAAAACCATAAAAGGGTTTTGAAAAGTTAGCTCGCTTTCAAAAGATGTTAATGTAGTATGCGGTAACTAAAAATTTACTTATGATAGAGCTTGCACAGTCAGACGGACAAACAGACGTTCAGGAAGTCATACGGATAGTCAAACATGACCAAATCAATTATTCTTTCTTTTCTGAATTGGGGCGTTCTTCAACCAAATTCAACCAATAGGGCATTCTTGAAAAGTTCTTTGAGATAGGGCGTTTTCGAACTGGCTGCCGAGATAGGTCGATCTTCCACTCAGCAGTCGATATATCCAGATCTACAATATTCTGAGGAGTTCCTATGAAAAAAAAGTGGTGCCGAAAAATAAACTGAAAAAGCTAAACTTCGACCCGCTGACTTTAAAAAAGCGAGCTAACTTTTCAAAGCGCGAGGTTGTTATCCTAGTCAAGTACTATCGAGATTCCATGACCCTAAAATTGTTGCACATTGTTATCTAAACGCCATACCGACAGCGCACAACATGAATTTTGTGATATAAGTTTGACATTAAAAGGGAAAAGGAGTCTTACCTGCTGTTTATAACATAAAAAAAGATCTACAATAATCTGGTCGTAGCAAAATTTTTGCCAATCGCGGTGTTATCATGTCGCCGCCAAACAAATCATCTACAGGACACGCCAATCTAAAGGCTCCGCCAGATAGAAATTCTTTTTGAGTAACATGGATGCTTTTGACTGGCAAGACAAACAAAATGGCAAAAAGTCAGCTGGTTTGAATTCGTTCCATACATTGCTGTTTTGCGCATTGACGCGCGTCAATGCAATTTTTATCAGTTGCAGCAATGCATGTGTTGCCAATGTGGCGTCTTCTATTCAAAATCACAGAGTTAACTTCGATGTCAGTCAAAAGCATCCCTGTGGCGCACAAAAGAGTTTCTATCTGTCGGAAATTTAACTGCTTGTGGATCATACAGATTCAATGCAATTAATATAAAAAACAGGTGAGTGATGCAAAACAAGCTAGTTTTCGACTAGCTGGGAAACAGACAGAAAATGGGAAAAATAATTCGAATAATATGATTTTCAAAGATTTTTGCACGACAATACGGCGCTATTCGTACTTCAAAATTTTCCCAATTTAATGGTGCAAATTCGAAAATAAAATTTATCTTTAATTTTTCTCAATAATGTAATTTTTAATTTGGTTTTTAGTCATCTCAATCGAAAAATCAGGTTTTTTACATAGAAGTGATTAATAAAAAAGGGCCTAATTTATTTTTCCGAGTTATAAAGCATTTTAGAGCGCTCTAAACCGCTAACCGTGTGCTTCACAATAATATTGTTAAAACTTTAAAACTACATATCTGATATTTAAATCTGAAAGTTTCGCAAAAACTTTCTTAGACGTTCAGCTACAATACTCTTAAAAAAAAACTTTATAACACAACTTTTACATTTGAAAAACACTCTTTCATTTCTCATAAAAAAGGTATAAAGCCTGTAGTTTTGTTTGTACTCAGTATTAAGAAATGTTGTTAAACTTTAAAATGTTCTTAGGAATAGTTTATAGTTTACTTTGTGAAAATTTCAAATCGATCGATACACAAACGTCTGAGCAAGGCACATTGAACAAGTAGTATCAGTATAGCAGCTGATTTGTTTTTTTTTTTAATTATTTGGTCTCGAAAATGTCAAATATTGATTACTGGGCCTTGCAAAGGATGGATCAATGCTTCGAGAAGGAAACAAATTCACTAAAGGGCTGACTATAATACGAATAAGCAAGCGTGTGCGAACGTCCGAATAAACACAACTCTTAAGGGCTGACTATAATATGAATAAGCTGCCGTAATTGACTGAAATGAAGAAAATGGAAGAAAAGCCTGTAGAGGTGGCTATATTTTACTTACATGTGTTCAGTGTTGCCAATTTTTTTTATTTTTTACCAAAATCGCCAGAAATTGTACCAAATTCAACAAAATATTAGCAAACTTATTTTAAACTAAATTCAAATTTCAGAGAACTTTAAAATCCAAATTTGTCCAGTTATGACCAATATACACACATACATATATATGTCAACAAGTGGCCGAAAATATCTCAAAAATTCAATGCTTGAACGCAATCCTGAAAGTCCCCTACTGAATACCGTAGCCTTTTGCGCGTATATACATATTTACATAGAATTCTACTCATTTGGTTGCCGGGTTACGCCGGAATATTGATAGCAATTGCAAAGCTAACGAACTGTCAAGGAAAGGTAGAACCATCCACAACCTTCTGGAAAAGGACTCGGTAGATATAACAATATGTAAAACATGCAGTGTTGCCGCTTTGCTAAGTTTTTACCAAAATTGGTATATGTTTCTTTATCTTCTATATATATAAAAATGTTGTGTTAGTATGTCACGGTCGTCAAAACTCGAGAACGGCTGAACCGATTTGAATAATTTTTTTTTGTATTGTTCGGTATAATACCAGAACCAATGATATTGCAAAAAATTGGAGCCACCTATTTGAAAATTTTTAAACCCAATTATATTAATAAGATAAATAAATTATTACAATATGGGTATCAAATTAAAGAGGTTTAAGAAAGATAACTACTGGAAATATCTTTGACGAGGGTTGTCACCTATTTGAAAATTTTAACTCAGTCAAATTGATCCAATAAATGAAATATTGCCACGTGGGTGTCAAATTAAAGAGTTTTAAGAAGGCTTACAGCCGAAAATATGTTGGAAGAGGGTTGCCACCTGTTTGAAAATTTAACTAAAGTACATCGATAAAATAAATGAAATATTACAATATGGGTATCAAATTAAAGAGGTTTAAGAAAGATTACTGAAATATTGCTATGTGGGTATCAAACTAAAGAGTTTACGAAGGCTTACAGTCGAAACTATTTTAAAGGAACGTTGCCACCTGTTAAAAATCTAGCGCAATTTAATTAATAAACTAAATGATATATTACAATAAAGATATTAAATTAAAGAGGTTTAAGAAAGATAACGGCTGGAAATATTTTTGAGTAAAATTGCCACCTCTTTGAAAATTTAAATTCAGTTATTTTGATAAAATAAATGAAATCCTGCATTTTGGGTATAAAACTTTACATTTTTAAGAAGGCTTACAGCCGAAAATATGTTTGACGAGGGTTGCCACCTGTTCGAAAATTAAACTCAATTTAATTATAACAGGTATAAAATTAAAGAGGTTTAAGAAAGAAGACTTTTGGAAATACTTTTGAGGAAGGTTGCCAGCTATTTGAAAATTTTAACTCAGTTGAATTGATTAAACAAATGAAATATTGCAATGTGGTATCAAGCTTTAGATTTTTAAGGTGGCTTACAGCCTCAGTTTAATTGATCTAGGTATCAAATTAAAGAGGTTTAAAAAAGTACACTTTTAAAAATACTTTTAAGGAGGGTTGCCACCTCTTTGAAAATTTAAGCTCAGTTAAATTGATAAAATAAATAGAATACTGCAATTTGGGTATCAAACTTTAGATTTTTAAGATGGCTTACAGCCGAAAATATGTATAAGGAGGGTTGCCACCTGTTTAAAAATTTAACTCAATTAAATTGGTAAAAGAAATGAAATATTATAATATGGGTACCAAACTAAAGGCATTTGAGAAATCTTGGTTTAGAAATATTTTCAATAGGATTATGCCCTATCTAAAAGTAAAGACTGCAAATATTGGAACTAAATGAAATATTACATAACTGGTTCCAAACGAAAAGTGTTAGGGAAAGCTTTACGAGAAATTTTGTTTATGTTTCCACTTATCCAAAAGCCGAATAGTTTAAATGAAGAAATAATTTACAAAATCTTATCAAACGAAGTGATCATATTATCAACGAGGAGTTGATATACAAATTTCGCAATGAAAAAAAATAATAAAAAACTACCAATACAAATGAATAAATAATAAAAGCCATACCTAACGAAAAGATAAAAATATCCCATGAAAGCTGTTTAAAGAATCCTTAATGAAAACCTAAAATTGTTGTCACCATTCCCCAACATTATAGAATAGTTAACTTTTAATCATAAATAATTTCACTTGGGGTCGCCGTTGGATAATATTATGAAGATTATGGTTATTCTTGTGATCTCCTATTATATGCCCAATCAAACATTTACAAATTAAAGCGTGAGCAGAAGGGCATTTATGATCGCATTTTGCAAATGTTAAGATAATAAGAGCTGCAGAACAGAACCACTCACGAACAATTTTTTACAAGGGCCTGTAATTTCTGCCTCTCCGAGCCGTTTGCCACCAAACGGGGCTTCAGACAGGGTGACTCTCTTTCAAGTGACTTCTTTAATCTGATGTTGGAGAAGATAATAAGAGCTGCAGAACTGAACCGCTCAGGAACAATTTACTACAAGAGCGTGCAACTGCAGTCTTATGCCGATGACATCGATGTCCTCGGTAACAAAAATCGCGAAGTCTGTTCTGCCTTTTCCAAGTTGGATAAGCAAGCAAAGCGAATGGGTCTGGAGGTAAACGAGGACAAGACGAAGTATATCCTGCCAACAAACAAACAGTCAGCACATTCGCGCCTTGGCACCCACGTCACTGTTGACAGTTATAATTTCGAGAAAGTATAGAATTTCGATTACTTGGGAACCAGAATTAACATCGATAATAATGTCAGCATGGAAATCCAACGCAGAATCACTCTTGCCAACAAGTGCTACTTTGGACTGAGTAGGCAATTCAGGAGTAAAGTCCTCTCTCGACGTACGAAAACCACACATAAGTCACCCAATAACAACACCCTAGAGAAAGATCTTACGGAAGATTTACAGGCCCCTACGCGATGGCGACGATGAGTGCCGCAGACGATGGAACGATGAGCTGTATAAGCTTTACAGCGGCTCCGCTGGCTTCACCGTGTCGTTCGAATGGGAACCGCGTTCCAGGTCTAAAAGTATTCGACTCGCAATCCGCTGGTAGTAGCAGAGGAAGAGGGAGGTGCCCACTGCAATGAAAATACCAAGTGGAGAAAGACTTGGCTTCACGCGGCATTTCCAATAGGCGTAAGTTGGCACAGAGAGAAGCGACTGGCGTGCTTTGTCGAACTCGGCTAAAATCGCTTATTCGGTTACAGGGCTAAATAAGAAGATGACCTCCTTCTTGGATGCGCCGGAGGAACTAAGAGAACACTCCTTATAAGATTGTGGCAACGGTTCGATGAAAAAATTACCATCCGTATCTCTCGCTTCGTCTGGAACATCTGCGACATTGTTACCAGATGGAGACACTTCTAATTTAGCTGTTATGCTGCCATTGAACATACAAATCATCGTAGCTCCCACGTGCAATATTTCCAGAACATCCGGTATGGGAAAAGTACTTATTACAAAAATGTAAACTCATTGTTTGGGATGAGTGCACGGTGGCACATAATAAATCTCTTGAGGTTCTTGATCGATCGGTGGGAGATTTGCGTAGAAATGTTCAACCATTCGGGAATGCATTGATTTACGTACACATTGTGTAATTTCCCAATTGACACCAGCGGAACAGATAAATGCTTGCCTGAAATATTCAACACTGTGGCAAGACGAACATACATATATATTGCAGTTGACAATTACTGAACATGGGGAACAGAAATCTGCCAGTCACTGAGAGATTGGGACGAATTTTATTGCCTGATAGTTTTTGTAACTTAGAAACATCGAAAGGAAAACTGATCGAAAGAATGTTTCCGAATATTCAAATTAATTATAAGGGTCACGAAATAAATTAATCACTTAATTATCCAACGGAAATTTTGAACTCGATTGATCTTCCAGGGATTACCCAACATACTGAAATTGAAAATAGGTGTGGCTATTATCATGTTACGGAATATTAATCAGCCAAAACTCTGCAACGGCAAGCTACTCGCAGTTAAGAAATTGAAGAACAACGTAGTTAAAGCAAAGATTTTAACCTGGTCTTTCAAAGGCGAAGAATTCTCATAATTCCGACCGATACACCATTTCAATATAAAAGATGGCAAATCCCAATTCGATTGGCATCCGAAATCACAATCAGCAATGCTCAAGGTCATCCTTTGGAAAAGTATGGTTTAGATTTTGATGCCGATTGCTTCTCACATGGACAAATCTATGTTGCGTGTTGGCAAATCAGATAGCCTTGATATCTACGTAGATAATGGAAAAACGAAAAATATTGTGTACCTACACACAAGTATTGCAAAATCAAACTTATATGAACCGTAAGCTTTGTTTCGTTAATCATTTATCATCC
>NW_016161141.1:38539-54990 GCF_001687245.7 Rhagoletis zephyria
AATTCTCAAGTAAAAGTAAACAACGCTTTAGAAATTTGAGATTAAGATGAAATTCGCTAATCCTTTCACAAAAATCGCCGGTTTTAATCATTTTCACTATTAATTCTTTTTATAAATCATATATTTTGCAATTTAACGCAATAAAACCACGTTTGATGTCGAAAAATTGAATATTGAGAAAATTTCTATTTTACAGTTGATTTTATCCTCCCATTCTGCCTGTTGTTAGTGTTTAGTGTTGGACAATTTTTGCTCTTAAAATTAAGAAAATTATGTTGAGCAAAAATAAAACTACTCAAAAACGCCAATATGTGGTAGATTTCAGACCTTGTGGGGTAGGTGTGCTCAAAAAAGTGGCAGATCTACAACAATGNAGTGTTTAGTGTTGGACAATTTTTGCTCTTAAAATTAAGAAAATTATGTTGAGCAAAAATAAAACTACTCAAAAACGCGATGTGGTAGATCTCCAACAATGTGGTAGAAGTCCGATCACTGAAAGGAATCTTACATTAACATTTTTAACATTTTTTTTTTTTTAAACATTTTTTCATTTTAAATTGCGACTTGTCCGAGTATTTTGTTTACTAGTATACATACATAGGGTTCCCATNGCCGATCACTGAAAGGAATCTTACACAGAGTATATGCCAAATTTTAATTTTTAACATTTTTTCATTTTAAATTACGACTTGTCCGAGTATTTTGTTTACTAGTATACATACATAGGGTTCCCATTCTCAAGACAAATTAACCATTTATAAATGGTTGTAAACAATGAAATGTTTTCTCTTAAATGGCATATGTTAGTATTTTTCATCGGGCAAACAGAAATAAAGTTACGGGCAAGTATATGCTTCAACCTATGAAAAACGCGTTTTTTACCTTCAGCCCAGATTTTGACGGTGTATTCAAAATTCGGAGTACCTGTGCGTATATATGTATTATTTTTGTTTATTTCACTTCAAATCTCACGAAATCATAAATGCAAAAGTATGGTTGACACCGGATCAGCTGTTTAAGTATTTATGACCAAATNCGGTGTATTCAAAATTCGGAGTACCTGTGCGTATTTCACTTCAAATCTCACGAAATCATAAATGCAAAAGTATGGTTGACACCGGATCAGCTGTTTAAGTATTTATGACCAAATGGTTAAATCGTGTGAATGAATGTGGACAATATTTGTCACTTTACTGCTGTTCGCAAATGTGTGCCAAATCATTTGGATCTTTGGCAGCCAAATCGTCTGATCGCAAAACAAATCATTTGTACATCGCTATCCAAATGCGCAAATGTGGACAAATCTAAATTTGGCATTTTGTGAACAAATGTACAAATCGTGTGATCCCTTCTTAAGAGCTAGCAACGTTTTCGAGAGAGAATTTCAGGTCAACTGGTTTTTGACGTAGAATACGTCTTACGTTTCGATATGGAGGCTATGCTGAAATGTTGTAGTTGTAATTTTAGGAGCTTCACGAAAATGCTTATTGCACGAGAACCGAGAGAAGCGATTTCAAAGAAAAGTATGGCGTTTCAAAGATAAAATTCCAAACCTATCGACAGATTAATTTTTGTTAGTAACCAATTCGTTTTCTGTCGTAAAAAGAACGGTAAACATTGGCTTATTTTGGGGTAAATTTTAAGCCTTTAAAGTGCTCCAGCAGCTTAAGATTTGCAGAAATATTATCGTGTACAGATTTTATATAAATTCAACAAATGTTAAGCATTTTAAGGCAAAAAATTGTTGAAAAAATTTGCAAATTTTTTTGGCTGATATCTTCTAAGTATGTTTATTTGATTCAAATATATGGGCATAAATGATTTTCCATACAAAATACATAAATTCGTCATCGTTTTGCAAACACGTGCATGTTTGGAAGCGAGGGAAGGAGACAAAAAGTATGTAAGTGTGCGTAAGTACATATTTCGGCTTTTGATAAACAGATGGCGCAATATAGTACGGGACCTAGCAACGTCGTAAAGCAGGAATTTCAGGACAGCTGGTTTTTTGATATGACATCTCTCTCACTCCATCGGTTAGCGTGGGGGCCATCTGGCAGGCGGTAGTGGTTGCGTTGACTAGTGCCCATCGTATCTTTACAGTTAAAAATGCTAATTTTTTAAATCATTTTAGTAAGACTTATTTTCTTTTCATTGGCTTTAACTAGCTTTTAGAAACGTAGATTTATTATTGTCAGGCATGTCCGTTGTTGCTAACATTGTGCCAGACGTAATTTTTTATTAAAAAAAAAAAATTATTTTTCAACTCATTTTAGTAAAGCTCAAAATTTAATATGATGTTGTTTAAGTTCTAATGAATCTAAAATTAATTTGCCAGACATTAATTCGGTTGCTAAAGCAAGAGCCAGACCGATTTAAAGCTGAAAAGTATTATAGTGGTAGTGAGGGAGATAGTAGCAAAAAAGTGAATTTTCTTAGGATTTTAGTATGAAAACTGGAAACTATAACTACTTATCTAACATCCTTACTAATATTATAAATCCGAAAGTCAGTTTGTTGGTTTGCTACGCTTTCTCGCTTTAACTACTCAACCGATCATTATGAAATTTTGTACACTCCTGTCATTTAGCCCAACATAAAATATTGGATACATTTAATTTCGATTAGACAAGGGGGCGGGCACCTCGCATACAAATGGAATTTTTCATACTGCATTTTGCTAGATTACTAGAACTTTGTATTGCGATATATAAAATCATTATCTACTCATGGATGATTGCTGCCACCTTTTATAAAAATCAAATTCAACTTCAATTAAGGGAGTTATTTATTTGAAAATTATGTTATAAAAATGGATGCCAAGAGGCTTAAAAAATCTGTAGTTTGAATATATCTTTTAAGTGGTTGCCGCCTGTTTGAAAAGTCAAATTTAAATTAACTATACGCAAGCTATCTGACGAGTTAAAATAAGACTGTCAAACGAAATATTGTCAAGAAACCTTTTGTTTTAAAGCTTTGAATAATATTGAAGTATTTCACATGGGTTGCCACCTCTTAAAAAATTCAATTAATCTAGTTTAAATAAAATATTATAATACTAGCAGACCCGGCGAACTTCGTGCCGCCCAAAATTATTATTTTTTTATTGTAACTCTTTGGTCGTTTGCCGCCTTAAATAAACTAACGAAAGCGTTATGACCGTGAAGAAGTTATTGCAATTCTCTAATTGTGCAGCATTTTATAGAACGGTTAATCTCACAACGAAAAAAATTTGAAGAACATTTCCTCTTCTCTCCCTGGCGGCAACAATGATCCGATTCTATAGTGAATTTGTCCCGGAAACTTTATAGTATAGTTGGTGGCAATTACAAAATGGATGCGTATAATTGTTCTACAGAAATCCAATATACACAGACTTTTTCAGACGAAATACCTTAAAAGTAAGTTTCACGAAAGTAACTCAAGTAAAAACTTATTTTTTTACTTGAATTTATTACAGTAAAAGGCGCGCTATGGATTTGACGGTTGATTTATCGGTGGTGATTTGATATTAATCCCTGCACAACTCAACGCCGGTGTCTCCGAATGAAGCTTTAACACATGATAATACTGGCAAATAACATCCATTGGGCCAATCGTAGCACACAAGAGTTCGATACACTCAATACACAAGTCGATTTAATCTGACACTCAAGGCACTTTTTCTAACTTGGCGATTATTCGTATTGGCTGGTGAATTTGTGAAAGTATACTATCCAGAGAGTTACTCAAAAACACACAAAAATCCGTGCGAGCATTTAGGAGGATTTCACTCACAAACACACCTACAGATGAATTATATATACGTTTGTACGGCGCCACTCCCTCTTTTTAAATAGCCCATTTTTCTCCATGAGTATAAGATTAGTTTCATATATCTCCACACGAAGTTCCAGTACCATGAACATTTCCAGAGATATTTGGAAACATTCGGTTTGTATGGGAGGTGCCACACCCCCTTTATATATCCAACATTTTTTTAGCCTATAATAATCCTTGGGACGTCTGAAGTAGGTGTCCGAAATTAAAAGAAAATCGGTTCGGCCGTTCTCGAGTTTTGCGAACACAAAAAAACCGCTTTCAAAATATATATTAGTATAGATTGGTATGAATCGATATGGTTTTGAATATGTATCACAATATGAGTGTCAGACGAAAGGGATTTAAAAAGGTTGCCAATAGTTTAAAAGGTTAAATTCAAACTATTCAATAATTTAAATGAATTATATCAATATGGGTATCAATCGAAATGGTTTGGAAAATGGCTTTATTTCAAAACTACATGTTTCCATCTGTTTAAAATCTGAAATTGAGCTTAATTGAAAAAGTACGACAAGTAAGAAGTTTATGAAAGTTTTAGTTTAGTTTAGATGGTTAAACAAATTTTTAACCTCCTGTTTTTGCCTTGAGTTTTCGTGAAATGAGTTTTACTCAATATAGCAAGTAAAAACCTCATACACTTATTATATTTGTTTTTTTTTTTTCAAATACATACGTTACGGCAAATAAAAACTTAAAACATTTTAAAAAACATCAACTTGTATAGTATCGGAATAAAGCAAGAAAAGCAAGAGAAAAACACAAACATTTTCATATTAATAACATTATTATAACATTTTTATACTTATAATTGTGTCATAAAAAACACTGACTTACGACAAAAATGCGTACTGGATGCCACTATCCAATTCCTACGCGGAATCGCTTGCTGATTCCGAAAATCGAGTATTCTTTCCATAAATAAGTTTTCGAGATATTTTCAATTTACCGTTATTCAGCTTAAAAAAGTGGTTCCACTTGATCACGTATGTATATCTTTTAAGAAATGTAGCAAATGAAAGGTAGAAAAACTCCCCATAAAGAGTATACATACATATATGCACATCAGTTTTCTAAAAAAACTCAGTAGTTTTTGAGAAATTTATTCATCATTCCAGATTTTTTCTTTTTTCATGCCATAATGTTAGATAAGTAGTTATAGTTTCCAGTTTTCATACTAAAATTCACTATTTTGCTACTATCTCCCTCACTACCAGCGTAATACTTTTCGGCTTTAAATCGGTCTGGCTCTTGCTTTAGCAACCGAATTAATGTCTGGCAAATTAATTTTAGATTCATTAGAACTTAAACAACATCATATTAAATTTTGAGCTTTATTAAAATGAGCTGAAAATTTAACTTTTTTTTTTATAAAAAATAACGTCTGCCACAATGTTAGCAACAACGGACATGCCTGACAATAATAAATCTACNCAACTATTACTGCCTGCCGGATGGCCCCCACGCTAACCGCAAAAGGCGGACTACGTCTGTATTTTTGGTTTTTTAGTTATTTACATACAATAGTTAAAAATAATTTTTTTCCAAAAATCCTATTTCGAACTTCGAAGGTCCATATCTCGATTTCGGAGGCTAAAANCATGCCATAATGTTAGATAAGTAGTTATAGTTTCCAGTTTTCATACTAAAATTCACTATTTTGCTACTATCTCCCTCACTACCAGCGTAATACTTTTCGGCTTTAAATCGGTCTGGCTCTTGCTTTAGCAACCGAATTAATGTCTGGCAAATTAATTTTAGATTCATTAGAACTTAAACAACATCATATTAAATTTTGAGCTTTATTAAAATGAGCTGAAAATTTAACTTTTTTTTTTATAAAAAATAACGTCTGCCACAATGTTAGCAACAACGGACATGCCTGACAATAATAAATCTACGTTTCNATAAAACATGACGTCTGCCACAATGTTAGCAACAACGGACATGTCTGGCAATAATAAATCTACGTTTCTAAAAGCTAGTTAAAGCCAATGAAAAGAAAATTAGTCTTACTAAAATGATTTAAAAAATTAGCATTTTTAACTGTAAAGATACGATGGGCACTAGTCACCGAAACTATTACCGCCTGCCGGATGGCCCCCACGCTAACCGCAAAAGGCGGACTACGTCTGTATTTTTTTTTTTTTAGTTATTTACATACAATAGTTAAAAATAATTTTTTTCCAAAAATCCTATTTCGAACTTCGAAGGTCCATATCTCGATTTCGGAGGCTAAAAACGGAGAAACCAATTTTGTACCTATGACTCAATCTCTTAAAAAAATAGGTTTGGTCCAATACCCAGAAAAAATTTGTATTTTGCCATACAGTGTAATAATATAATATACATATTTCCCAGCAGTATTAAAACGTTTTGGAAAAAAGGTTTAACCATTATTTTGCTAACACATGAATTAACAGCTTTAAGAGATTACGACACTTATGACCTCTTGTAAAATTTCTTATAGTTTGTGAATTTTTGACAAAATAACTGTAGGAGAATTCGGGATTATCAGATTTTTAGCATTAACCATCTGAACGCATTAAAAGCGACACAACATTAGTTGATGTGCTATTTATCTGCATGCATATATTGCACTGTGCAACACAATTTTCTAACGAAAAAACAACCAACACCGGCCGATAGTAATGATCTAGAATAGCAAAACCATAAAAGGGTTTTGAAAAGTTAGCTCGCTTTCAAAAGATGTTAATGTAGTATGCGGTAACTAAAAATTTACTTATGATAGAGCTTGCACAGTCAGACGGACAAACAGACGTTCAGGAAGTCATACGGATAGTCAAACATGACCAAATCAATTATTCTTTCTTTTCTGAACACATCTATATATCGATTGCTGAGTGGAAGATCGACCTATCTCGGCAGCCAGTTCNTTGGGGCGTTCTTCAACCAAATTCAACCAATAGGGCATTCTTGAAAAGTTCTTTGAGATAGGGCGTTTTCGAACTGGCTGCCGAGATNTGCCCTATTGGTTGAATTTGGTTGAAGAACGCCCTATTTCGGAATTCGATTCAAAAATGCCCTATCCCACTTCAAAATCTATTGAAAATGTTCTGATATAGGGTGTTTTTGAATCGGCAGCTGAGATAGGGCGTTTTTGAAACGAATTCTGAAATAGGACCTTTTTGAAAAGTTCTTTGAGATAGGGCGTTTTTGAAACGAATTCTGAAATAGGACCTTTTTGAAAAGTTCTTTGAGATAGGGCGTTTTCGAACTGGCTGCCGAGATAGGTCGATCTTCCACTCAGCAGTCGATATATCCAGATCTACAATATTCTGAGGAGTTCCTATGAAAAAAATGTGGTGCCGAAAAATAAACTGAAAAAGCTAAACTTCGACCCGCTGACTTTAAAAAAGCGAGCTAACTTTTCAAAGCGCGAGGTTGTTATCCTAGTCAAGTACTATCGATCTGTGTTGGTCGCTTCCGCGTTAGATTCCATGACCCTAAAATTGTTGCACATTGTTATCTAAACGCCATACCGACAGCGCACAACATGAATTTTGTGATATAAGTTTGACATTAAAAGGGAAAAGGAGTCTTACCTGCTGTTTATAACATAAAAAAAGATCTACAATAATCTGGTCGTAGCAAAATTTTTGCCAATCGCGGTGTTATCATGTCGCCGCCAAACAAATCATCTACAGGACACGCCAATCTAAAGGCTCCGCCAGATAGAAATTCTTTTTGAGTAACATGGATGCTTTTGACTGGCAAGACAAACAAAATGGCAAAAAGTCAGCTGGTTTGAATTCGTTCCATACATTGCTGTTTTGCGCATTGACGCGCGTCAATGCAATTTTTATCAGTTGCAGCAATGCATGTGTTGCCAATGTGGCGTCTTCTATTCAAAATCACAGAGTTAACTTCGATGTCAGTCAAAAGCATCCCTGTGGCGCACAAAAGAGTTTCTATCTGTCGGAAATTTAACTGCTTGTGGATCATACAGATTCAATGCAATTAATATAAAAAACAGGTGAGTGATGCAAAACAAGCTAGTTTTCGACTAGCTGGGAAACAGACAGAAAATGGGAAAAATAATTCGAATAATATGATTTTCAAAGATTTTTGCACGACAATACGGCGCTATTCGTACTTCAAAATTTTCCCAATTTAATGGTGCAAATTCGAAAATAAAATTTATCTTTAATTTTTCTCAATAATGGTAATTTTTAATTTGGTTTTTAGTCATCTCAATCGAAAAATCAGGTTTTTTACATAGAAGTGATTAATAAAAAAGGGCCTAATTTATTTTTCCGAGTTATAAAGCATTTTAGAGCGCTCTAAACCGCTAACCGTGTGCTTCACAATAATATTGTTAAAACTTTAAAACTACATATCTGATATTTAAATCTGAAAGTTTCGCAAAAACTTTCTTAGACGTTCAGCTACAATACTCTTAAAAAAAAACTTTATAACACAACTTTTACATTTGAAAAACACTCTTTCATTTCTCATAAAAAAGGTATAAAGCCTGTAGTTTTGTTTGTACTCAGTATTAAGAAATGTTGTTAAACTTTAAAATGTTCTTAGGAATAGTTTATAGTTTACTTTGTGAAAATTTCAAATCGATCGATACACAAACGTCTGAGCAAGGCACATTGAACAAGTAGTATCAGTATAGCAGCTGATTTGTTTTTTTTTTTAATTATTTGGTCTCGAAAATGTCAAATATTGATTACTGGGCCTTGCAAAGGATGGATCAATGCTTCGAGAAGGAAACAAATTCACTAAAGGGCTGACTATAATACGAATAAGCAAGCGTGTGCGAACGTCCGAATAAACACAACTCTTAAGGGCTGACTATAATATGAATAAGCTGCCGTAATTGACTGAAATGAAGAAAATGGAAGAAAAGCCTGTAGAGGTGGCTATATTTTACTTACATGTGTTCAGTGTTGCCAATTTTTTTTATTTTTTACCAAAATCGCCAGAAATTGTACCAAATTCAACAAAATATTAGCAAACTTATTTTAAACTAAATTCAAATTTCAGAGAACTTTAAAATCCAAATTTGTCCAGTTATGACCAATATACACACATACATATATATGTCAACAAGTGGCCGAAAATATCTCAAAAATTCAATGCTTGAACGCAATCCTGAAAGTCCCCTACTGAATACCGTAGCCTTTTGCGCGTATATACATATTTACATAGAATTCTACTCATTTGGTTGCCGGGTTACGCCGGAATATTGATAGCAATTGCAAAGCTAACGAACTGTCAAGGAAAGGTAGAACCATCCACAACCTTCTGGAAAAGGACTCGGTAGATATAACAATATGTAAAACATGCAGTGTTGCCGCTTTGCTAAGTTTTTACCAAAATTGGTATATGTTTCTTTATCTTCTATATATATAAAAATGTTGTGTTAGTATGTCACGGTCGTCAAAACTCGAGAACGGCTGAACCGATTTGAATAATTTTTTTTTGTATTGTTCGGTATAATACCAGAACCAATGATATTGCAAAAAATTGGAGCCACCTATTTGAAAATTTTTAAACCCAATTATATTAATAAGATAAATAAATTATTACAATATGGGTATCAAATTAAAGAGGTTTAAGAAAGATAACTACTGGAAATATCTTTGACGAGGGTTGTCACCTATTTGAAAATTTTAACTCAGTCAAATTGATCCAATAAATGAAATATTGCCACGTGGGTGTCAAATTAAAGAGTTTTAAGAAGGCTTACAGCCGAAAATATGTTGGAAGAGGGTTGCCACCTGTTTGAAAATTTAACTAAAGTACATCGATAAAATAAATGAAATATTACAATATGGGTATCAAATTAAAGAGGTTTAAGAAAGATTACTGAAATATTGCTATGTGGGTATCAAACTAAAGAGTTTACGAAGGCTTACAGTCGAAACTATTTTAAAGGAACGTTGCCACCTGTTAAAAATCTAGCGCAATTTAATTAATAAACTAAATGATATATTACAATAAAGATATTAAATTAAAGAGGTTTAAGAAAGATAACGGCTGGAAATATTTTTGAGTAAAATTGCCACCTCTTTGAAAATTTAAATTCAGTTATTTTGATAAAATAAATGAAATCCTGCATTTTGGGTATAAAACTTTACATTTTTAAGAAGGCTTACAGCCGAAAATATGTTTGACGAGGGTTGCCACCTGTTCGAAAATTTAACTCAATTTAATTATAACAGGTATAAAATTAAAGAGGTTTAAGAAAGAAGACTTTTGGAAATACTTTTGAGGAAGGTTGCCAGCTATTTGAAAATTTTAACTCAGTTGAATTGATTAAACAAATGAAATATTGCAATGTGGTATCAAGCTTTAGATTTTTAAGGTGGCTTACAGCCTCAGTTTAATTGATCTAGGTATCAAATTAAAGAGGTTTAAAAAAGTACACTTTTAAAAATACTTTTAAGGAGGGTTGCCACCTCTTTGAAAATTTAAGCTCAGTTAAATTGATAAAATAAATAGAATACTGCAATTTGGGTATCAAACTTTAGATTTTTAAGATGGCTTACAGCCGAAAATATGTATAAGGAGGGTTGCCACCTGTTTAAAAATTTAACTCAATTAAATTGGTAAAAGAAATGAAATATTATAATATGGGTACCAAACTAAAGGCATTTGAGAAATCTTGGTTTAGAAATATTTTCAATAGGATTATGCCCTATCTAAAAGTAAAGACTGCAAATATTGGAACTAAATGAAATATTACATAACTGGTTCCAAACGAAAAGTGTTAGGGAAAGCTTTACGAGAAATTTTGTTTATGTTTCCACTTATCCAAAAGCCGAATAGTTTAAATGAAGAAATAATTTACAAAATCTTATCAAACGAAGTGATCATATTATCAACGAGGAGTTGATATACAAATTTCGCAATGAAAAAAAATAATAAAAAACTACCAATACAAATGAATAAATAATAAAAGCCATACCTAACGAAAAGATAAAAATATCCCATGAAAGCTGTTTAAAGAATCCTTAATGAAAACCTAAAATTGTTGTCACCATTCCCCAACATTATAGAATAGTTAACTTTTAATCATAAATAATTTCACTTGGGGTCGCCGTTGGATAATATTATGAAGATTATGGTTATTCTTGTGATCTCCTATTATATGCCCAATCAAACATTTACAAATTAAAGCGTGAGCAGAAGGGCATTTATGATCGCATTTTGCAAATGTTAAGATAATAAGAGCTGCAGAACAGAACCACTCACGAACAATTTTTTACAAGGGCCTGTAATTTCTGCCTCTCCGAGCCGTTTGCCACCAAACGGGGCTTCAGACAGGGTGACTCTCTTTCAAGTGACTTCTTTAATCTGATGTTGGAGAAGATAATAAGAGCTGCAGAACTGAACCGCTCAGGAACAATTTACTACAAGAGCGTGCAACTGCAGTCTTATGCCGATGACATCGATGTCCTCGGTAACAAAAATCGCGAAGTCTGTTCTGCCTTTTCCAAGTTGGATAAGCAAGCAAAGCGAATGGGTCTGGAGGTAAACGAGGACAAGACGAAGTATATCCTGCCAACAAACAAACAGTCAGCACATTCGCGCCTTGGCACCCACGTCACTGTTGACAGTTATAATTTCGAGAAAGTATAGAATTTCGATTACTTGGGAACCAGAATTAACACCGATAATAATGTCAGCATGGAAATCCAACGCAGAATCACTCTTGCCAACAAGTGCTACTTTGGACTGAGTAGGCAATTCAGGAGTAAAGTCCTCTCTCGACGTACGAAAACCACACATAAGTCACCCAATAACAACACCCTAGAGAAAGATCTTACGGAAGATTTACAGGCCCCTACGCGATGGCGACGATGAGTGCCGCAGACGATGGAACGATGAGCTGTATAAGCTTTACAGCGGCTCCGCTGGCTTCACCGTGTCGTTCGAATGGGAACCGCGTTCCAGGTCTAAAAGTATTCGACTCGCAATCCGCTGGTAGTAGCAGAGGAAGAGGGAGGTGCCCACTGCAATGAAAATACCAAGTGGAGAAAGACTTGGCTTCACGCGGCATTTCCAATAGGCGTAAGTTGGCACAGAGAGAAGCGACTGGCGTGCTTTGTCGAACTCGGCTAAAATCGCTTATTCGGTTACAGGGCTAAATAAGAAGATGACCTCCTTCTTGGATGCGCCGGAGGAACTAAGAGAACACTCCTTATAAGATTGTGGCAACGGTTCGATGAAAAAATTACCATCCGTATCTCTCGCTTCGTCTGGAACATCTGCGACATTGTTACCAGATGGAGACACTTCTAATTTAGCTGTTATGCTGCCATTGAACATACAAATCATCGTAGCTCCCACGTGCAATATTTCCAGAACATCCGGTATGGGAAAAGTACTTATTACAAAAATGTAAACTCATTGTTTGGGATGAGTGCACGGTGGCACATAATAAATCTCTTGAGGTTCTTGATCGATCGGTGGGAGATTTGCGTAGAAATGTTCAACCATTCGGGAATGCATTGATTTACGTACACATTGTGTAATTTCCCAATTGACACCAGCGGAACAGATAAATGCTTGCCTGAAATATTCAACACTGTGGCAAGACGAACATACATATATATTGCAGTTGACAATTACTGAACATGGGGAACAGAAATCTGCCAGTCACTGAGAGATTGGGACGAATTTTATTGCCTGATAGTTTTTGTAACTTAGAAACATCGAAAGGAAAACTGATCGAAAGAATGTTTCCGAATATTCAAATTAATTATAAGGGTCACGAAATAAATTAATCACTTAATTATCCAACGGAAATTTTGAACTCGATTGATCTTCCAGGGATTACCCAACATACTGAAATTGAAAATAGGTGTGGCTATTATCATGTTACGGAATATTAATCAGCCAAAACTCTGCAACGGCAAGCTACTCGCAGTTAAGAAATTGAAGAACAACGTAGTTAAAGCAAAGATTTTAACCTGGTCTTTCAAAGGTGAAGAATTCTCATAATTCCGACCGATACACCATTTCAATATAAAAGATGGCAAATCCCAATTCGATTGGCATCCGAAATCACAATCAGCAATGCTCAAGGTCATCCTTTGGAAAAGTATGGTTTAGATTTTGATGCCGATTGCTTCTCACATGGACAAATCTATGTTGCGTGTTGGCAAATCAGATAGCCTTGATATCTACGTAGATAATGGAAAAACGAAAAATATTGTGTACCTACACACAAGTATTGCAAAATCAAACTTATATGAACCGTAAGCTTTGTTTCGTTAATCATTTATCATCCATATAACAGGAATATGCCACAGCAAAGCGTGGCAGGGTACAGCTAGTTTATCATAATTGTTAATTTGGTAACGTATTTTTCAACTCGGTAACTTTTTCAATTCAGCTTAATTGTTACGTAGCGTTTTCTTTTACAGAAATACCAGGTAAGCCTGAAAGTATCGCAAGGCGAACAGTTCTTCGGCGTTCCTAGGTTACCATAATACTATAATTGTGTCAACTACAACAAACTGCTTGATAGTGGCTATTGCTATATCTACCGAGTGCTTTTCCATAAGGTTGTGGATGCTCCTACCTTCCCTTGACAATTGCTTTGCAATTTCTATCAATATTCCGGCGTAATCCTGCAACAAAATTAGTAGAATTCTATGTATATATATATGTACGTTCAAAAGGCCACGACATTACAAAAACAGGTATAACTGTAGTTTTTTAGTTAATGTATATAATTATGAAGAAAAAAATATTCATATTAATTGGATGGAAGCCCTATGAATTGATTTATGTAAAAAAGTAGCCTTACATTTTTTTTGAGTTGATATGTACAGATATATCTATGTTCAGTTCAGCACATAAGTTTGGTAATTTTTTGTTGAATTTGGTAACTTTTTCTGGTGATTTTGGTAAGAAATAAAAAAATGTGGCAATACTGAACACACGTAAGTAAAATATAGCCACCTAAAAATCTACGTTGCTTATGAATTTGACAGGCTTTTCGTTAATTTTCTAACAGTCAGTTACGGCAGCTTATTCATATTATAGTCAGCCCTTAAGAAAGAAAGTTGCAACAATTTTAATTTTTTCCAATTACATTTTTTAATTTTTTAGTCTTTTTTGTATTTCCCATAGCACGCTTTGATTTAGAAGAAAAAAATCAGAACAGGTTTTGACACATTCGATACCAGAAGCAAAAACAAAATACGCAAATGTTGTTTTTGCTTCAATGCTACTACCTGTTTGATATGCCTTGCGTCTGAGTAATAGCGAGTTAAACGACAATTTTGTAAAAATTTGCTATCACAGTATGATTCAAGGAGAATTCATATAAGGTGGTGTTGTTGCATCAGCTGTGAGTGGCGTTTGATTGTCAAAATTTTGTATTCTGCTAGTAAGTGAGTAAAAACGCGAGAGCGTTTGCATTTTCTGTCGCCCTTTTTCATACGGGGAAGAATAGTTGAAATTTGATAATGGCCCGCTAAAAGCAAAAACAAAACACAAGAAATTGTTGTATTTGTTGAATCGATACCACCGTATATGAATTCGCCTTGGTATGATGTTTTAATGCGTGCGAGCAAACGGTGCCGGCGTGACTCGACTGGTTTATATCGCTTTAAAACGCTTTATAATCCGTAAAAGTAAAAAAAAGTTCCGTTTTTTATTAAAGAGTTTTATGTTAAAAGACTTGATGTTTCGATTGAGATGACTTAATAATGAAACAATATTAAAAACTACCATCATTGAGAAAAAATACAAATAAATTTTAATTTCGAATTCTCACCATGAAAATGGGAAAATTTTGGAAAACGCATAGCACCATCGGATAGCCCGTACAAAAATCTATAAAAATCATAGTTCTCAAATTATTTTTGCCATTTTCTGTCTGCTTCCCAGCCAGTCGAAAAATAGCTTGTTTTGCACCGCTCAGCGCGCCTGGGACATTTGACGTGAATCGCCCGATATGTAGGATCTTTAGTACTTTTAAACTTTTTGTAAAAAAATGTTTTTCAAAGAGGCAATTAGAAGGGCTATCAAGATGGCTGATTTGGGTTGAGGAGCAAAAACTTTTCATTGCTGCATCATGCGTTTGTGTTAGGTTAGGCTGTTAGAGTATGTACATATTTAAACAGCTACATATGTACACACTCGTTCATACTTACATAAGTAGGGCTGCCAGTTCTAAGCAATAACTTGAAAAGGCTACATATTTTTTTTTTATCATGATTCAATTATTAAAGTTTGGATTATTATTGACATTTGCGTTTTCCGACTGCCTTGTAAGGTTACATTTGAGGAATATAGAGAAAGAAGTAATAAGTAAGAAGAAGTAGGCAGAAATGAGTTTGTACATCATGAATAATGTTTTTACGGGAATTTTTTATTTCGAATAAAATATGAATTAAATATTTAAAGCAGCAAAGAATTCAAATTATAAGGTCTAATAAAAATGCTATAATAGAAATTAAAATAAACCCAATGAACAATAGCAAGAACTTCTTTTGGATAGATATCCCCAAACATTCAAAATCAACTATGGCTTCATGACTCTGCTTTTTCTTCATATTGTCCTATATTAATTTCTCCAATCTGCCGTTACAGCTATAGCCTTTATCCGTCTTTTCAATGCGTTCTTATGGTAATGCTACAACTTTAACGTTATACAAACTTTAATATTTACTTATTAGGACTACATGTGTGAGTGTAATTTTGGTAACATTGCTATGCCACTGAATCATTCGCGGAAAATATGATACCAAATTCACGTGAACTTGAGAGCATTGTTTTAACATTAAAACTCCCAATCTTGATGTTTCGATATAGCATTTGCTATGAAAATTAACTGTTATAACTTTGTTCGCATAACGGTTGCCAGCCTAAAGGAATCAGATAGATATAGATATATATTTAGGTTAGGTTAGGTTATTCTGGCTGGCTGACCGCCCTACATAGACCAATAGGTCCCTGTTAAAGCCAGATGGAGATAGAGGTTTCGTGATCCAGATTCGTGATTAGCGACCCCAAAAACCCTCGTAGATCAAATTTGGTGCGAATCGGTTGATTTTCAAAAATTCGGCTACCATATTAAATTGTTCACCGCCATATTGAATCGGCCATAATTCCAGTTTTTTAAGAGCGCCCATCAGCTACAATTTACGCTGAAACCTGACCCGATTGGTTGTAAATTTTTATTTTTACAAGCTTTTATTGCAATTCATTCGATTTTTTTCCGACTTCCGGCCACCATATTGAAGCCGCCATATTGGATTTTTCAAAGGCGCTCTAAGCTTTAAAATTAGTCCTTGGTAGATTTTTTTGGTTGCTTCTAATTTTGAACTTAGCTCTGATCCGGTTGACGCGGATTGTCCCATATATACATATATATATATTACCGGTCAAACCCGATCTTAGGACAAACTGACTGATCTAGGGGCCACAGTATTTTCGCGCAGGTGGCCTTCGGCTGCACTTCAGAAAAATAACTCTCATCAGTCCAACCTCGGTTGTTGACCTCGGTACAACATAGCAAAAGTTTGAAAATTTTTGAAATCGGACATTAACTGTGCCTAGATCACATATAACAGTAATTAGTCTTTTTTTTATTGGCGCTGTAACCGCCTAAGCGATTTTGGCCAAGTCCAAAACAG
>NW_016161142.1:0-8928 GCF_001687245.7 Rhagoletis zephyria
CAACTCGGCTTACCATCTAGCGGAAGGTTTCGGAAGGGTGAAAAAACATATATTTAATACTTGCGCCGGGTATTTAATGTTCGGCTCCGCCCGAACTTAGACTTTCTTACTTGTTTTCTTATGCATTTCATTTATAAGAAATATATTTATTTGCGCTTAACTGAAATCTGACACAGCCGTGCGACACAAATTTTATACACAAAAAAATGAATTTATTCGTGAAACTACGGGTAACTCATAGTACAACTACATTCTTAGTTTTTCTCTCTGACGACAGGATTTTTTTTAAAGGCCTTTGAAATTTAAAAAAATATGATTATTTCAAAAATAAAATCCGTGCAATGCACTATGGATGAAATAAGCAGTTTCTGCGGCCAAAAGTGCTGTTTTCAACTTTTGCTTAACAAATTTTTAACAGGCGGAGTTTATTCTAGATTCTCTAATTAGAAAAGAAATTATAAAATTATGACCGCAAGGTAACCCTGGTCCCTTTTGGTTCCAGTTTGTGCTGGAACTTTATTATACTGAACTGCAGTGCAACGTGGATGTGTTTTACGTATATAAGAAGTTTGAAGTGTGATTAATTAAGCAATGGAAAAATAAAAAATAATACTAATGATACATATGTACTATTGACTGTAACAATCGTGGTTTTAAATAACATTTGTGTTTTTGAAAAGTTCACTGTTTCAAAGTGCATGTCAAGATTATACTAATTTAAAATATACTATCGTTTCGTGGAGTGTAAGTTTTTCTGTCCGATCTCGTCCGGTATCATATACGTATATATCTCATAGAGGGTATTGTATCTACTTTTATTTGGTATATGGATTGTCCGCTGCATCTTGCTGCTGTTTGATAAAATTACTATTTGCAGACGTCATGAAAGTCAAAAATTAACAAATATCCAACGTGTGGATGGACCAGAAGTCTATTTTTTTAAATGGGACATACATTCTTTTGCCAAAGATTCGGATTCTGCGGTCAAAAATACGTAACTTTTGTCAGAAATGTTTCTCTGAAATGGACTTCCGGTAAAAATAATGGACTTTCGCTCTGTTTAACCTACTTCCGGTCAAAGCCGGAAGTCGGTAATAAGACCAAAAGATAGAGCTTCCCCGACTTGGTAGTTTATATTTTTCCGTTTTCCAATAAAAACATTTTCCTCCATTTTAGAAAGGCTGGACGGGTATGTGGGTGTTAGAAGTAAATGTTGGCCGATTTCGCTGATTTTCAAACCAAAGTCTTCTAAGGTTCTAAGAAGCATGTGTACACGATTTTAAGCTACTTCCTGCATCGGTTGATTTTTGGGCGCAGAAAGTGCGTATATAAAAGAAAAATTCTGCAGAATTATAACAGACTAAATTTTTTAGTGCATAAGGACGAATGGATATGGAAAATGTCCTCTAAAATTTTTTTTCTTAAATATCGTTAAATTTGCAATATTGTTTTTTTTTTTTTAAGTTATTGTTTGAGGACTAATATACGCATGACCTCATCATTGAATTTTGTCCTGCAAACTTTATTAACTTAAAAAGATAAAATTTATTAAAAGCACATTTTCAATACCTATTCGTCCTTGTAAACCAAAAAACTGTATTATTTTGAATTCTGAAGAATTGTCTCTCTTATTTGGTACCCATATTGTTATTGTACATCACACCGATTTTTTTAAAATCATTTTTGAATTAATCATATCTTTATAATTCCAAAATCCTATGAAAATAAAATCCTGACGTCAGAGTGAAAAACTAAAAACGCAGTTTTACTATACGGGTGTGGTCCCAGAAGCGCCCGACCTAACAAAGAAAACACAAAAATTTTGGGAAAAGATATATTTATTTTTCAACAAAATCTCCTTTCAGCTCTGTACACTTTTCCCAGCGATCCTCAATAAGTTCGATACCTTTTTTATAATAAGAACTGTCTTGCTCCTCAAAATAGCCATTAACTGCCGACATCATTTCTTCATCGTTAGAAAATCTTTGACCACGGAGCCATTTTTTGAAGTTGGGGAACAGAAAATAGTCCGAGGGGGCTAAATCTGGCTAAAAGGGTGCATGAGGTAGCAATTCAAACATTAATACATTAATTCGCTAAACACTCGATTGAAACCTCTTNACAGAAAATAGTCCGAGGGGGCTAAATCTGGCTAAAAGGGTGCATGAGGTAGCAATTCAAACATTAATACATTAATTCGCTAAACACTCGATTGAAACCTCTTGTGTGAGCAAATGCGGCACCCATCTTGGACACAGCTTTCTCATTTCCAAATCTTCAGATAACAAGCGATGTACCGTACTTTTTGAAATGCCTACTATATTGCTAGCTCGCGCATTTTCAGTCGACGATCATCCATTACCGCTTTGTGGATTTTCTTCACCATTCCTGGAGTCGTCACCTCATTTGGTCGACCACTGCGATGCTCGTCTTGGCAGCTCGTACGATTTTGTTAAAACTCTGCTACGCAATATTTTACTGTAGTAAACGAAGGAGCAGACCCGCCCAAAGTAGAATCTATTTCAGCTTTTATATTGAATGGGCGGAGGCCTTTCAAATAAAAGTATTGTATCACATAACGATGACCAATTTTCTCGATTTTCACAAATTCATTGAAAACGTTCACTATTGACGGCTGCCAAGCATATACTAAACAACGTGGCGTCTTCAAACTGGAAACATATGCTTTCTAGATTGTATAATTTTTAACACAGTGATATTTTTCAAACAACTAAAGCCATCTCTAGGTTAGGCCGGGTACTTTTGGGACCACACCCGTATGTGGTCCATAGTTTCGTGAGTATGCATATCGATTATTTCGTATGTTTCGAAATTTTTTTGTTTTTGTCGCATAGTGTTATTAATAAAGTACCTATGGCAGAAAGTGACAGTGACCAGTAAATGGCAAGCATCATTCGATTGGGAACCATTTTCTCCTAGATTTCTAAATCGCATTAAAGGATTGTTATTTTGTTTTTAACTTTCGGGAAAAGGTAAAATTTTTTATGAAAATTTGAATAATATTATATTAATTTTTTCAATTAACTACAATATGCATAAATACAAAAAAGCAATGTTTGAATAATTTTTTTAAATTTTGCACAAAGTTTGGATCTTTGTAATTTGTCAAAAATTTCTTTAAAAACAATATTAACTAAGAGTTTTAGATGTATTGAGCGGGAGTAAAAACATCAAAATACTTTTAACGCGCAGCGAAGCACGCCGGGTATTTGTCGGAAACCGGAAGAAAACGCTTTTCTTNATACTTTTAACGCGCAGCGAAGCACGCCGGGTATTTGTCGGAAACCGGAACAAAACGCTTTTCTTAATCATGATGTTTGAAACAAAAGTGAGTTTTTTTTTTTTATTTAGTTAAAAATACGCAAAGTTGTCGATAAATCAATGTAAAGCTCTCCTAAATTACAAACCCGTTTGGAAAATGCAGTTAACATGGGTGACAAAAAATTTATTGAGCTTCACTAATGTAAAAGGAAATTATGATAATAGCCATCTATATATTAAAAAAATATCAACCTTTTCAGATCTCATAAAACGTAAATTTGGCTATACCTCAAGAACTGATATACTTTTATAGATTTTGCCTTCATATTCCAAATGCCACATATCGGATTACTTGTCGACTAGTGTAGCTAGCTCGATTTGAATGCGTACAATTTAAAAGAAGCTTCATTTTGTATACTCGTAAATGTAATTTTGTACTTGATTTTATGTAAATGTTGATATTGTATACACCAAAAAAACGATCCAGGAAGCTCTTTATAATAAACTGACCGATGAAGTAAATATAAATATTAATATAAATATTTACTTCAAGGAATATATGCAATTGGTATTAAATGAAAAAAAGTGAACGAAAGTCTTTATGTATGCAAAAATATTTCACAATAGCCCTGCCAAGTTTAGTTGTTTAGAAAAAATAGTAGTCTTGATAAATATCTATAAAACCCTAGAGTTTATTCTATAGCTTGTGTAAGTAAAGTAGGCATAATAAATTGGCTGCTGAAAATTCTTAAAAAATTGATAAATACATAACTATACTTGGCGCTCACACATTTTGCTAACACTTTGGCAATGCTTATCCTCCAATTTGTGATGTGCACATTTAGGTGGAACACAGTGAGAAATTTTTTATGGAGGTGCGGATTTGATTAATAACTGGAGTAATAATTAAGTTATCTAAATAAAACTTAGGGCACATGTATGTAAGTAGAAGGCCTAGAATGTATAGGGTAGAAAATTGGCAAAACCGCACAATAATCATGTAGTAGAAATATGAAAACTAAGATGAGGTCAAATTTTTTACTGCTTCTAAAGTGTTGGATCTCTCACTTACTCAATCTTTGATAATTCACCATAATCCCCGAAAGTGGACACCGTAAAGCGATTTGCAAACCAATTTTCGTTTTTAGAAAAGAAAAACGTACATCGTTATCCGTATTGCCATTTTTTTAACATAAGCAGAAAGTGCGGGCTCAATTCGCTGGATATTCGCTTTAGAAGGTCCGGTTCTAGATCCTGGTGCTTCTGTTGCAACGCGCTTATGAACATCAGAATTGCTTGAAACGACCACATTACTTAATTCCATATAAGAAATGCTGAAAGTGGCCATGATTTAGAAGAAGATTTCCTTTTAACAATTTTAAGAAGATTTCTTAAGAACTTAAAAGGATATGCATGCACATATATTATGATAAAATTTTTTATGAAAGCAACTTCTAAGAAATACATAAAAATGTAAAGCAAACGTTTTTTTTTTAAGAAAAATATTTAATAGAATTGAAAGTAGAAAATATTACCCACAATAAGAAAAATATGGGATTTGGTGGAACGAAATCCTTTTGGAATTTCACTTTCACGAATGGGTTGTACCGTTTGGGCATAATCTGGCTGAGGCCCGAAAATTCCTATTCCCTTGAATTAGAATTACTTTGACCATCCTTGTTTTCAAGATGACTGCGATTCTAAAACTCCTTGGTCTCGTAAATCAAACTTAACATTCCTTGCGACTTGCTACCCAGTATTCAAAATGAATAGACTACCATGAAATAAAAACGACTGCTAAGGAATTTTCCAATTAACATATTTGTTCAAAAAATAATTCCTATATAAATTGAAGTTGTTTGTTAAATTATTCCTCATTTCTAATGGCGGCCGCTGTGATGTAGTGGTTAGCAGTGCGCGCTATCACTACGCAGGTGCCAGCGGTCGCCCCTCGGCAGGCAATGGCAAACCTCCGAATGTAGTTCTGCCAGCTTCTCATAAAAATACAATCGCCGTTCGGAATCAGCGAAAAATTGTAGGTCCCTCCCCTTTGTGTGACAAAATGAAGGCGCATGCCACATATTGGAGGGGAAGCTCGGCCAACACTTACATATGTATATGTTCCAATCTATTATTATTTCCCAAAGTGTCATCAGTAATAAAAACCTAGCGGGGGCAAGCCCTTTATATTACTTTCTTTATTCAAAACCGCAATAATATTGAGTTTTTTCTGCAGAATGATATTGCTAAAAACCGAACAAACTTACATAAACTTTTAATATGTCACTCAACACGGTATATTTAGTATCCTCTTTTATATAACGTAAACCAAACTTTAAGACTAATCTACATACATATTATATACATATACATTTTATGGCTTGATTCTCGAGCTAATTACTTGCAAAATTAATCCTTTTAGATTTTTTAAGTGTAACCATATAGTAATGGTATGTAGGTAGCCATCCGTGTACGTTTTTTTAAATTAATTTGCACATTGAAACCCCTCGACAGTTTGAAATAATTTCGCTAATTTCCCACTGTATGGAGGGACAACAGACATATATACATAATTTTCGTGGGAAGCCTTTTCGGTACAGAAAGTCTCAAGACAAGCGCCATCTAGTAGCTTAATGCATAGCTAAAAATATCCAAGAATACAAATAAAGATTTCCATAAATACAAAAGCCTCAAATACTATATTTAGTAAATTTTTAAACAACAGTGGTTGCGGTTTCATTCATTAAACAGCTCAATGCTACTCTATTATACATATTACTTGTTAGTTACATGCATGCGTAAAAAACATAAAAGTCGCGTACATCCGTTCGTTTCTTTGTTCTTTTATGCTTTACATTTGTTGTGGTTACGTATACGCTCCCGTGCACACGCAGGCTTGCTTTTATGTTTATTTGTAAATAAATGTACGTACATACATACATACATACATACATATGTATTTGTACTTAATTCTTAAACGCCAAGACGACTCCCGCTGCTTTGAAATGGAAATTGCCATCGAATGCCAATTACTAACAACAACAAGCATGCGCAATGTTTTCCATTGCACGCTGATCTGCACTGATCGGTGATCGCAACCGATCTCTCCGCAGCTAATTTATGATATAGTAAACAAACAAGCAGATTTCATGGACTTCATTACATAGCACGGTGTATTTGCGAATACTTCTGATATTTTCTTAAAAAAATTCAGTACTTTTAATTGGTATTTTCTCACATTCGCCATTCGCAAGAGTTTTATTGTAAAAATTTTGTATGTTTGTTTTCATGTGTACGTAAATTAATGTGGAGAGCGAAAAAACTGTTGCACTTCGGGTAGGAAAATATTTATTGCGGAACCAAAGGCATACGTAAATGGCTTGCGGGTCCAGTCTACGCTTGAAGTGGATTTAAGAAAATTTGATCAAAAAAATTTCACGATGTACCCGTAAATATTTTGCAGTTATCAACTGATTTTTTTTTGAAATCCGAACGACATCTACTAACGAAAAACGAGTTTTTTCCACCTTAATGGATCTACATATAGATACATATACATATATAAATTTCATTTACGGACATTCGGAGCTCTGTAAATGTTAAACAGAGAGTAATAAAGCCGAAAGATCGCAGAAGGTGCCGAAGTTCTCGGTAAAGTGTGGAAATGTGTGTGTCGAATGATCGGCACGCAAGCACTTGCATGGAAATCTTAAAACGAATTCAGTAGTATTTTAGAAGGCGGCGCGTACAAAACACACGTATTGATGTATATACATATGTTTAAAGTTTTCTCCGCCGATTTAATTTAGCTTTTATATAGCAGATGTTTTTGAAGTGATTTGGCGGAGCATTTAAAAACATACACACAAATACATATGTACATTCATATGCATAATTATTTTGAAAAATATGTCTGAGAACATTAAATTCGAAGTGACCAATGAAAAAGCTCACAAAATTCCAGTGAAATCACATAATAATGCAAAACACGATGTCCGCTTTGAAATAACTGACAATTTAAAACACGATCGCGTTCGTTTCAAAAATAACTCTCACGCAATTGAAGTGCCAACACATAATTCACACAAAATTGTGCCAAAAAATACAGTAACAAATTTAAAAGAAAATCCCAAAAATATATCAAAACTTTTAACAGTTAATGACGCAAAAAACGATTTTGTCATACAAATTAAAAATGACACGAAGCATAAACGAAGAAGTGATTCAAAGCATCCATCCACACATGCGACGCTTTCGAAAGCCGAATCTAAAAGCTCTTTGAGGAGCGATCATAAAATTTTAATAAAGTCAGACTCAAAATCAACATTGCGTAGTGTCGAGTCAAAAAGTGATTTGAAATCACTCTCCGGCACATTGCCTAGACGAGAATCAAGCGACACTGTGAAAGGTAACAGTTTGAATAGAACACTACAGAAAGTGGATTCCAAATCGACGCTTAAAAGTGAAACGATCTCTACCACAGACGCCCCAAGTAGCAGCAGCACACAGACGAAAAGAAGTCTTGAATCAATGACTGATGAGGAGATAATAGAGGAGAATCTGAAGGAGTTACTCGAACACAAAAATCACGTAAGTTTTTTCATAGACTCCAATGTGCATTTCGAAAACGGAAAGTGTGGTTTTGGAAAATTACTAAACTTTGAGAAATCATACACCCGGAGTTCTAAAAGTGCATTGTATTGTAATAAACTTTATTTTGTGCACAAAAAAAAAACAATTAAAAATAGCTACTAGTTGCATTCGTAATTTTACGCAAAATATCTGGCCTTGTTGGTGATGTTTTAAATTACAGGAAAAGAGTCACACTCGTGATAATTCAACGATTTCGCTGGCTTGGGCATCTCTTTTATTATTATTTGCTTTAATAAAAAAAATTCTGAGAATGCCTTATATGGATGAAAATGCGTAGCACGGTCGGAAAAAAGATAAGGGCTCAATGGATAATGAAATATTTAAGTAATGACGACCTTTTATGTGGCCTCACTCACATTTTTATTTCAGTTCCAAGGGCGATTCTTCGAGCAGCGGAATTTTTGGTTGTTATTATTTTTTTCTTTAATTTTTTAATGTATTATGTATTTTGTTGTCTTAATTTAATTATTATTTTTTTTTAATTTTAACAGCCGGTTTCACCAGCAATTTAAGTGGAAAAGGATTTTTTGTTCTCTGTCAATTTCCATATAAAATTAAAAAAATTGAAATAATTTTTCACTTAAATTGCTTTCGTGAAATTGTNAATTTAAGTGGAAAAGGATTTTTTGTTCTCTGTCAATTTCCATATAAAATTAAAAATATTGAAATAATTTTTCACTTAAATTGCTTTCGTGAAATTGTCTGTAAGATTTTATTTTCTCATTTATTCGAATTTATTTATCAACAATGAGTTACATTAGTACAAGAAGATTTGTGTTCCTCTTTAGTACAACAAAAATTGGAATTAGAAATTGCACAGGATATAAATTACACAGAAAAAAATAAATAAATAAGTAAATAATAAATAATTCTTAATTCTAACGTATACTAATTTATACTATTAGATAGAGATGTGTATACAGTATATTTTGCTTAGCTGCCCATCCTTTTTTTTTTTTTTTTTTTTTTTTTTTTTTTTTTTTTTTTTTTTTT
>NW_016161142.1:9028-54978 GCF_001687245.7 Rhagoletis zephyria
ATTAACATTTATAAGGAAACTGCTCCGATACTTGCATTCAACATACCTGCACATTACTGATACCTGCCTTAAAAATTTGCAACTATTATCAATTATCAAAGACAGTATTACGTTTACCTGCACTGGCTCTACACTTACCCTAATTTTACAAGCTATTATTTATTTTGCTCATCTCGCACAACAACGAAAATGGCAATTATTTTATGTAGTTATATAGATAACACTGGTCGACGGCCAAAATTTACCACAGACGCCGTTATGAAATTCGTATGTAAAATCACCCCCTGATTCCGAAAATCAAGGTTATTTTTAATTTTATGGTACCGTTTTTGAGATATTTAATAATGCCGCTGATGCGCACTTAAACACAAAGGCAGCAAAGCAAAATATACTGTATATTATGAGAGTTTTATGGTTGATTTTATTTAATTTGCCTGTTAGTGCAGTCTGAATGGAGTTCCAACTTCTACTAGTCGATGTTGCAAAATAGAAATTGGATACAATAAGATCTCTGGTGTGCTCAGATTTTGAAAATATCAGCGTGTCATAAAGACTTGGTAGTGATTAGTCGGTAAAGAAATATAAAGCTCCGGGCCGTTTGTAATCATGTATTTCACATCCCAGCAAACTCGTCCTCCACTTCGAAATGTGGCCAAATTTTCTTAAATCATAAAGGTACCGAGTGACATGATTGGATAGTACAGATAATTTATGAGCTGAAACAGAGTCCAATTTATTGTAAACCTGCTCAGAATATATTATTAATGGTATTATCAACTGAAGTACAAGCCCATGCCTAGTAGTATTGGGTGTAAATACTGCACTTTGGCGAGATTTCTGAGAGTACCATAAACTTTACTAACCACCGAATTTATGTGATCAATGTAGGCCAAAGACGAGTTAATTATAAAGCCCAAATTATTTTATTACCAATAACTAAATGGGGTATGGCAGTAGCATTAAGTTTCTTCTTTGCCATTGGCAATACATATGATTTACTTGAGATCAGGAGAAGATTATTATCTTTAGACCATCGCTCTTTGGCAGCCTGGCCACAATTAAGTTGGCTTACTAATACATCAATATTTCCAAAGTTATTAGATAGATATATCTGAATATCATCCACATAGGCATGAATATTTGCAAATTTACATTTGAGAAAAATATGATTTATGGATAAACTGAATAAAAGAGGACCAAGGACTGAACCTTGAGGAACCCCCGAGGAAACCGGCTCAAGTTTTAGAGATATTTGTACCGATTCGTACACACTCGGATCCATGGGCGTAGCCAGGTTGGGGCAGGGGGGTGTTCGAGCCTCCCCCCCCTAATTTTAAAATTTTCCTTATATATATTTTACCCTGAAATGCCAGCTTAATAGGGTCAAATATCTTTAAAAGTGAGGGTAAAATACTAATAGGCGGAAAATCATTTGGAGTACTAGCAGATGAAAGCGATCTAGGCAAACCTTGTCGAAAACAAGTAAAAAGTCTAAGTTCGGGCGGAGCCAAACATTAAATACCCGCTGCAAGTAATCAATCTAGTTTTTTCACCTTTCAGGGGTGGTTTTACGTCTATTTCAAACACCTTCGATAGAACGTTCAGTTAGATATAATGAGATTAACTTACGTTGATAAATGCTTCACCCCCATTTTCCAAAATTCCATAATAATGTTAATTCTTTTCAAGCGATTGTTGTTATTACCAGTTACTCTGGTTTACAGCAAAAATGTTCTATGGATGCCACTATCAAATTCCCATGTAGAATCCCTCTGAATTCTGAAAATCGAGATGTTTTTTTTCTATGGATAAATTGTCAAGATATTTGCAATTTACCGTTATTCAACTTTAAAAAATAGTGGTTTCACTTAATCACGTATGTATATCTTATGAACAATTGAATAACCGTAACACGAGATACGGGAAATGAAAGCAACTAAAATTCTCCATAAAACATATACACATCACTATTCGATAGCCCTGATAGGTTCTGAGTAATTAATTAATCATTTCTGACGCCTCTGGTTTTCGTTGTAAAAACTCTACCTACTCAGGTGTACGTGGCATTACTCATATACTATTTTCTGGTCATATTTCGTACAAAAAATCCTTGCGCATTTTCATTTTACCAATCATTATTTTCTTATTTATCTATCGATTTTCTTAATTGGTAGCTTAGTTTTTTTTTCTAAAGGAACAGGCTTTAACACAAGTGCAAAATATTTACACAGACACTGTTATTTTTTTACCTTTTTCCCTATTAAAGTTTGAATTTTTTCCAACAAAAAAACAAAAATCTGGAATGATTAATTAATTTCTGAGAAACTATCAGGGCTATCGAAAAGTAGAGAATTTTATTTTCTTTCATCTAATGTACCTCACATTACGATTATTTACTTGATTGGTAAGATATATTTGGTTAAGTGGAACCATTATTTTTTTAATAATAATAACGGTAAATTGCCAATAACGGTAAATTGCCAATATCTCAAAAAAGTTTCCATACAAAAATAAATTAACTCGATTTTCGGAATCAGCGAGCGATTCTAGAAACAAATTTGATACTGGCGTCTGGAGAACAAAATCAAAATTAAAATTTGTATACAGTGTTATTGGTAAAATTAGCGTCCTATCTATCTAACTTTGTGTGGCAAGCACAATAATCGTACGGAGTGGTATAAATTGATCGAGCGGTTACCGAGATACAGATATGTGGTCATAAGTGGGCGGGGTCACGCCCATTTTCCAAAATTTTATTATAAGCGTACTCTTTTGCTAAAGAATTATTGCAAAAATCAATTTTGAATAAATTAGCTTAAGTATTTACNTTTCCAAAATTTTATTATTAGCGTACTCTTTTGCTAAAGAATTATTGCAAAAATCAATTTTGAATAAATTAGCTTAAGTATTTACTGATTTATCGAAGCTTTCGTATTTGTCTAAATTATCGTTATATGGGAAGTGGGCGTAGTTATTGTCCATTTGTTTTTTTAATTTTCAGCCGGTTGGCCAACAACTGTACCAATTTTTGGCAGAAATTGGTGGAGCGGCTCCCAAGATATACACATGTAGTCGTAAGTGGGCCTGGCTTCGCCCATTTTCCAAAAATATATAATATTCTCATTTTCATGATTGTAAATATCAATTTTGAGTGAATAAGCTTAAGTCGTTACTAAAATATTGAGGATTTCGTATTTCTGAAAACTACCGTTATATAAGAGGTAGGCCTGGTTATCGTCCGCTTTCGCGCATTTTCAATACCATCCGTCCTACGGTGAAAAGAATCTTAATCTACTTCATAGCCCAAGAAATCACCGCTAATAATACGGTGCAAAAAAAAATGTCACGAAATACACCCGAAAGAGAACCTAGTGTAGATAGTAGCTATGGTCGATTACAACATCAAAATAGGTTCCGTATAGTTCCTGAGCCCTCCATTTTTCATTTATTTTAAAAACAACCGTTATGTTCGTACTTGATGCACCTGTCTATTATCAGCTCGACTATTTTTCAAAACCGAACATGTTTTGAATAGAGGATTTATATTTATACCTTTGAAATGATGTATGTATAGCCAGGGCCGCAAACCACTCCGAAAATCGGTGCGGTTCAGTTAAGTGGTTCGAACCACTTAGAAAAAGTTTGCACCGGTTGACGAGTATCCCTGAACCACGATTCGGTTCGGTTAAAATAGCTCAATTTCTTTATGCTTAAGGATACAAGTATTACAAAAATATAAAAATTAAATGCTTTGTTACTGAGATCAATACTTGGTACGGAAAGTAGAAAACTTCAACCAAATTGCATCAAGGTTTCAAACTTTTAAATCATAACTAAAAAAATCCGAGTTTTTTAATTTTTTGCTGGCATTGGTAAGCATTTTGTCCCATATGAAAAAAACGTTTAGTAATCTTTATATGGACTAAATTACAACTCACGGGGTNTAATCATAACTAAAAAAATCCGAGTTTTTTAATTTTTTGCTGGCATTGGTAAGCATTTTGTCCCATATGAAAAAAAACGTTTAGTAATCTTTATATGGACTAAATTACAACTCACGGGGTTGCCATCAAACAAAAAAATGTTTGTATTTTTACCATACGCTTTGCATTTTTAGACAAAGTTGTTAATTACAAAACTTGAAAAATTATTTAATGGATTTTCATTTCGAACCGCCCCGAACCATTTTTTAGAGTGGTTTTCGGTTCGGTTTTTGGCATTTCAGCATAAAAACAGTTCGGTTCAGGGTTCGGTTAAAAGCCTGAAAAAAACGACGGTTCGGTTCAAAAACCGGCTTGGTACAAAACCAGTTTGCAGCCCTATGTACAGCAATATATCGGTAGACTTAGCTTGTTGGGAGTCTAAAAGGTAGTGAGGTTAAATAATTTAACTTAAATTTGAATAAGCCCTTTTTTCTTATTTTTTTAAATTTTGACCATCGCTGATTTAAAAAATGTCTATGAAAGTTGCCAAATATGCAGTATTTACCTAAAATAACATTTTACTACTATTTTGACCTTATCGGACTTTCGGTGCTCCTTAGCAAGTTTGCCTTTCATTGAATATAAACGAGAATAAATATACCAAGTACCTTTATCTTTTTCGAAACAATTCATTTTAAATTGCTTTTGCCTTCTGTATCAAAATATGAGTTTTCTTAAAAACTGGACTTAGAAACTTTTCACTCTAAGCTAGAGATTTTTGTATATATATGTGTGTATTTATTAAAAACTATTTGCTCACAAATTTGACATGACTTATATACATTTGTATAGTTACAAACATTTTTCAAAGGTCAGATCGGCACATTTACTTAGAATACATAACAAATACATAAAGACCCTATAAACAATTAAATGTACAACATATGGAAATGCTAGCGAATTGCGCTTGCACATTTCATCCCATCCAGTAAACAAATACCACTCACAAGTCTGAAGAATTTTAAATTGATGAGCCCGTCAAAAATGATGGAAAATCCATGCTGTCAGACTGAATTGAATTATTTTTCAATGAATTTTTCCAGCCACTNTATGATGCTGTCAGACTGAATTGAATTATTTTTCAATGAATTTTTCCAGCCACTAGCCAGCAGTACGTCCATAAAATCGGAAAAATTCTTTTTACTTCTGTTGTAAATATACATAAGTATGTACATACATATATATGTGTGTGTACGAGTGTATGTATACCGCTGTATAACTACCCTGCAGGAAATTTAATTAATTTGAAAGTAAACTACCTTATTTTGAATGATAACTAATTGAAATTCTTACTATTTTACCTCATTTATTTATCATGGCGATGTCCTAGGAGGCAGTTAATTGCCTTTTCCTGCATGTATTTTCAACTACTTTAAAACGCATTTCGTTCTGAACTTCATAGATGCCTTTTCATATTTAAAATACATACAAAAATATCATTTTGACATGTTGCCTCTGTTGGGACTCGAACCCCGACCTTCTAGAATCTAACAAGTAACATCAATCATCTCTGCATGCTCAGCTACAGCAAGTCGACTGTCCGACTCTGCATTTAATTTCAACTACTTTAAAATGAATTGCGTTTCAATAACTTCAATGTCAGTATGTTTTTTTGAATACGTTTGCGTTCTGTACATCACAGATGCTTTTTCATTCTTCCAGGAATCAAATGGTTTCTTTGAGTAAAAAGAGTATCAAACCTCGAAACATTTACTCATTGCATTTGTTTTAAAGTAGTCTTTCAATAAGTTGATTTAACACAAAAAAAAATCACTTGCTTCCGTCAGGGTAGTGATTCCAATTTAAACAATAAACCAACGTTTCTTTGATAATCAAAGTGAATCATAAAAATAAGCAATTTTATGGTATTTTGCAAAGAAAGAACATAAATCCAGAACGGACTCTGAGTCCGCTTTCGAAGCAATTCCATTTTTGTATTGTCGTACATACTACGTACATTTCTATGTATTTAGTAAAATGTCCATTTGTGAAATGGTATTTACATTTTCATGTTCATATATATATGTACATTAGGGTGGTCCAAAAATGCATGTGAAAAAGTAAATTCGGAATTTTTATGCTCTCCCCCCCCTAGGATTGTTCTATACCGAAAAATATACCCCTATTTTTTTATTTTGAAATCAAAAACTATTGATAGGTCGCTCAAGGCGCCCAAAATTTTCCATGTATTTTATATGGGGAAAAACAGCTTTACCTAGAAATGGTTTGGAGTTCTTAAAAATCAATATTTTTCTATCGAAAAACTCTGTTTATCTACAGGAGATTCCCAATAATAATACCCAGTTGTGTATTTAACCATCTTTTCATCGCAACTATAATTTACAGGTTTGCCAAAAAACCAAAAAAAAAACACGAAAAATGCAATGAGGGGAAAATAAAAAATATAAAAATACATGGAAAAGTTAGAGCGCTTTGAGCGACCTCTAAATATTTTTTTGATTTCAAGATAAAAAAAAAAATTGGGATACTCTTTTTTCGATATACAACAGTCCTAGGGGGTGAAAACATTACAATTCCGGCTTTACTGTTTTTGGACTACCCGAATGTGCATACATATCACACACCATCTTAGAAAGGGCCAGAACTCTAAAAAAAAAATAAAATTTTGTCGATTTTCTTCATAAATCAATAAGTAGGATTTATCTCCAATTAATGCAAATATATTTTTTCAAAAGATTTTAATCTCTAACTAGAAAACTACTGTTATATCGGTTGTTGTATTAATGGCGTTGAATCTGTACCATCCATAAACAGTTATATTTTCGGATCTAATTTTTGAGCTGTGCCTCTTTTAAGTATGGTGCACAGTTGGTGCTAATGCATATTTGTTGGAAATTTGCCTTCGATTCCAAATATTTATAACCAATGCTGCACTTTCACGAGTAGTTAAATTCCCTACATGGCGATTGTAAAAAAACACTAAGTTTTTGTTTATTCGATAGTACCTTGCAACCAAATATTTGAGAACATTCACTTCCCTTTTGGAATTTGTATTAGCACCCCCTGCGTTTCGATTACCTTACAAAAATTAGTTGGATTTAATGTAACGTCATTCGTTGTTATGTAGGCATAGCTGAGTATTTAGATTTGAAAATTTAAAGCGCTTAGAAGCAATAAGACAACACAAAACTAATTTTGATGCGGAAAACTTTTAAGCTGTTTTCGATATACATTTTTATGCTGATTATGAATTCCTTGATAAAAGGTTTCCGTCGGCTCCTGATTTTGGGGAAAAAGGGGTCAAAGTGATAAGTTTCTATCTGATGGAAGCTTTCTGTCAATCGGACTCAAATTTTATAGTTCATAGTTTTCCAACCGCGTTTTAAGATGGTGTCCCAATTAAAAAGTAGATTGTATCTTAGCTTAATAGAAAATGGGTCCACCTTAATATATATACGTTCATTTCGAAAAAAGGATCTGCTACAATTTTCGGACTTAAAAATTTGGAATCCTGGGACATTTTCTAAAAACCTATTCGTTCTGAAGGCGACTGTGTTCATATACATAGCTACATCAATTTAAAAACCGCGGAACGGCTTCACTCTTACTCAGGTGTATATGGCATATGAGTAACAAGCTCATCATACAAAAAATGATTGGGCATTTCCATTTTTAACACTCATTCCTTCTTTCCTTATACATTGATTTCCCCATTAGTAGCCGGATTTTTTTGTAACAGAACAGGCTTTAAAACAAACTAGTATCGCCCCGTTGTCGAAATTCGACCACCTCACTTTTTTACAAAATTTCTCATTTTGCTTGGGAAGTTTTTATGTTCATTATTGTCTAGGTCACTTATATTGTTTGGTAAAGTAATATACATTCTGTTAAATAATTTTAAAATCCATAGCAGCAGTAGGGAGGAATAGATTTGTATGAGATTTCATTCATAGGTTTAATTACTTGTGTGTACCTACAAGTGTTTTCCAAAATCACCTCACAGCTGACATTTCTTGCAGAAGCTTTTAAGCAGAAAAGTAAGCCACAATTGCTTTGTCAGTACACTCGGAGGGTTCGCGCAGCTTTTTTACTAATGAGAAAATTTTTGTCCCTGGTAAATCATTTAACAAACGAAATGATAAAGTGTACGTTCAGTCAGCTGATATCATCTTAACAGTGAATACCCAGCTTCTCTAATAAAGGCTCGAATTAGTATGGTCTAAAACCTAGCAAAAAATTGTATTAGAGAAATTACAAAATGCTCTTAATAATCCTTAAAATGCCTAAGATTTACGAATTTAAAATAAAGCCTGGTTTTACCTACTTTTGCTATTATCCATTCAATCATCTACCATCATTTAGGGGGGGGGCCCAAATTTTATTAGAAATGGTAAAAGATAGCTGTTAAAAATTTATAATAATTTACCTCATTAATTGTTTTCCCTTTAACCGACTTCAAAAAAGAGAGTAGGCTATCAATTCATCGGAATATTTTTTTATTTATTTTACTGCATAGCTTTGGACCACATTAGCCGGTTTCGATAATTCTTTTTCTGGTGCCTCAGACGAGGTCCCATACGAATTTGGTTATGAACCGATTATTGGTTCATGAAGAAATTAACGGTACTTCTAAGTTATTATATGGGAATTGAAGTCGGTTGTGTTTTTTGCTTAAAAATTACTTGTTATTGTAACAATTGATTTGTACCGAGCCTTACAGAGGAATTTATAATGCATCAAGTTTATTATGAACTTATTGAAGAGTTAAAATACAAATTTGTTAGTTACCTTAATTGCAAGCAAAATTTTTACACCAAAATCATATTTTTTTCATTATTTTTAACCAATTTCAAAGTAGATAACCTCCTCCATATATTCTTCGAAATACTTTTTTTTATGTACATATGTTACCGCATAACCGATTTTGATAATTCTTTTTCTGGTGCCTCAGGGGAGGTCCCATCCTAATTTGGTTCAGAACCGAATATTGGATCATGAAGAAATTAACGGTAGTCTTAAAGTTTTACGTGAGAATTGAAGCCGCTTGTGTTTTTTGCTTAAAAATTACTTGTTTATTTAAACAATAGTCTTGGCATGTCTTCTACAAATCGATAAATTGTTCTAGTGATGATTTAATTTTTGTTTTTTCTACAAAACCTCTGTGAACGCCAAGCATACCTAAACCTAAATTAAAGTGCAAACTAAGAGAAAATATTGATAGATAATAATTATCTTACCTTTTTTTTAAGTAAATGACTGTTTATCAGACTAACAAAAGTAAGCCCCCCGCCCGTACCTGCGTACGCACATGTCATCTACAACTCATACTATCAGATCATTTATCGTTAGAGATAGACTACGAATTATCTGCAAGAGAAATTTTATAAAAAGTTCATTAAAAAAAGTTGAATTAGGCGTATTCCTTTTTCTTCCGGACTTGTATCCAAAAATGTATAAGCTCCTTTTTGTTTTGGAAGCTTCTACAAGTTTATGTCCATCATGGTTTTTGCATAAAAAGAAATGCGCTTGTACAAGTGAAGCGGAGTGTATTTGGAATTTCTATCTCTGACGAGAAATCATTTGAAGTATTTTGTAGATTATTAAATGGAAAACAGCAAAATAGTCCGGGAGCTAGCGACAGTTTTTAGTGACTTATTTTATCGTCGATAAAAGTAAGATAAGACAACGCCTTCCTAGAGCATTATCATAGTGTAATACAAAATTTAACAATTAACACTGGACGATGTCAAAATTTGATCACCTACACTTATTTAGCGGGACAATGTACCGCTTACAAGCGTGCAAAAATATCAAAATTTTGGACAAAATCGACCTAAGATATCGCACTTTAAGTTTATCATGAACATAGAGTAAGTACATGTAAAAATAATGTGCTTACATCACATCCGCGGAACAAACCTATTGTAAGTGATCGGCAAAGTCGCCGCCCCACAATGCTTCCCTTCTATATAAAATGTGGGCAAAAATAGAATTATGGACGGATTTACATGAAAATGTGCTTCTTAATAAAATTTAGGACGTTAAATTCAAAAATGCAATTTGTTTTTGACTAACTTACATACTTTCACTGCAAAATGCGGTTTGAAGTAAAAAAAGTACAAAAAACAATATATATGTATTATACCCAAAGTCATTTTTTCCCCATGTCATAAAATCTGCACCGTTCATTCGGCTTTAGGTGCTGGACCTACCGGGACTTACCGTCCATTTTTGGAAATTTATGTTCGATTTTTTTTTTATATGAAAAAAAATGCGGAGCACCCTCAACAGAAAAATTGCCAAAAATCAACGGTAAGTCCAAGATACTTAAAATTTGCACTGTACTTTATTAAAATTTGATAGGCTATAAAACTAAATACCAAAATTTTGGCTAAAGACGCTGATCAAGAAGTTAGAAATTTTAGTCAAACTTTGCAGAATTATCATAACTTTTGCACAAAGTCTGAAAATTATTGAATTTATATCGTGTTTGTTAGGTAATCAGCTATATTTTCATAAAGAAATAATAAACGTTAAATAAACTAAATTGAAATGAATTTTATAAATCAAATTTTAAATTCGTAATCAGTGACTCCGAGAGTTCTAAGGTATAAGTTTCATTACAATCTATAATTATTTTAAAAAAGTGGCCTTTTTGAATTTCCAACAATTTAATATATATTTCGAAATCAGTGATAACAAAAACCTCTAAATATCAACTTCCATTGAAAGCTGTCAAATACATATTGAGTAAACATTTTTTTCGTCCTATATTCTTGATTCGTTCCTATGTGCGGCGGCGTTTTTGCCGATCACTTACAATAGGTTTGTTCCGCGGATGTGATGTAAGCACATTATTTTTACATGTATAATGCGTTACTCTATGTCCATGATAAATTGAAAGTGCGATGTCATAGGTCGATTTTCACCAAAATTTTGACATATTTGCGCGCTTGTAAGCGTTCGTCTAATGTTAATTGATAACCACAAAATAGGCCAACGACGATAAAGTTAAGTTATTTCTAATTTTTTTATTACACAATGTGAACCCTCCTGACCCCAAAAGGTCCCACGGTGCGATGTAAGTGTCATTTTTTGATAATCTACAGCAGTAAATTTAAGTCCCCGATATGTTGTCTTTGACGATAAAATCGGCACATTTTTTACTGTCGCTAGCTCCCTGACTAAAAGTATGTATGTAGTGTAAAACCAAACATGTTTTTTAATTCACAAAACTTAAACTTTTTCCGATCCTTTGTTTAAGTTTTTAGAATACTTTTATGTCTCAAGTAACCAAGCAAATATTGAGATATAAATGATTCTTTGACGAGTCCTATTCCATAGTGCTCACACTCATAATAAGCTCTTTTCAGAGCCCGAATACTTAGGACTCATTTCAGACTCACAGAGAATAGGTTCGATAATTCTTTCGTAATAATTTAAACTTCGGATTTCCCAATTCAATTATGCTTTATTTCAAGACTATCCTCCTTTATATTTACAGGAAGAACGTAAAGCAAATGGAAGAGTGGTTGCGCTCGCTTTAGCATTTCTGGTCATATTCATTGCTCTCTATAATTTTTATCTAAAACCATGGTTGAGCGATACACAAAAGGATTTCCATCTGACTGGAATTTTGGGGCCGCTGCTAATTATGATTGCTTATGGTGGATGGGTAGCATTGCTGGCGAAGCGTGATAAACAGCGTCAAGTGTTATTTGTAGGTCTCAATACACTGGTAATATAATCAATAGAACTCTAGCATCTCTTCCGTTTCATGTAGGAACAACATTTGGAAGAAGTTATGGAACGAAACAAAATTGAGTTAGCGAAAAAGGCAAAATTGCTAAAGAAGAAGAAGAAAATGGAAGAAGAACAACGCAAAGCGAATGAGAAAGTCGCAAAACAACAGCGGCTTGGCAGTCATCGTCCCAGTTTTCGAGAGAAGCTGTTCGGTCCCCGGACGCCGGCGCTGCAGCCTTCAACTAATTTTCTGACAATTGCTGTCACTGCGGCGGCACCTTCGCAAATTGTGGTGGAATCAAAGAAGAATCGATTGGAACGTATGGATGCCTTAGTGCTACCTCATCCGCCTGTGCGTACAGGTTCAGCGCCATAGTTGGCAAACAGACGTGTTCACACACGAGAGAGTGCCAGTATGCTCTGGCAGAAAGTCAGTGCAACTATGAAAAATGTTACCAAAAACATTTAAAATGGGCATTTTATATATTTGAAATCTTACACAACATTTCAATATATATTTTTTTTTATCTGTTTATCTTTCAAATGCGCATCTCCTACATTTCTAATTTGTTCATTAATTTANGAATGCTGTCTGCTTATCTTTCAAATGCGCATCTCCTACATTTCTAATTTGTTCATTAATTTAGATTTTTATTTTCATAAACACAAACAACTGTACATACACCCGTAAAAATTTACTAAACATATATACAAATCTATAAATAAACCTCTTTGAACAAAAAATCGAAAATTATATTTTAAATTTATCCTCAGTTAACCTTAATCTCCGTCCGTTTCATATTTTGTTTTATGCACGATCTTTCGTGAGGATCAGTTTGGCTTAAACCTATTTCTAAGAACGATCACCTCGTTAATCATCATAAATTTACATGGGTATGTTTGGATAGGTATATGTATATGTACATTTGTTGTATGTAGCACATCAGTATTCTTAAAGTGCATTTACGCATATGTGTGTATAGTAAAATAAGATTTTGAACTGGTGCTATTACAAATACTTCTATTTATATATATTTCTAAGCATAAAACGATCACCTATTGCATAAATAAAAGTTTTATAAAATAATTTCAAAAGTTATAATTATTCTTCATTTTTCGCATACAAATTCTTTGGTTGGGAGTTATTTCGCAAGGATTTTTTCCTGAATCGTAAGCAATAATAGCCGTCACCGATTCGCCAACAGCTAGCGAGTGGTGAAACCATGGTTCAATAACTACAGGTTGTAGTAATCGTACAAAAACAACATTTACCGTTGGAACGGTCGGGCATAGCAGTATATTTTCTCGATTGCCAGGTTAGATGAGACTGATATGACCTCTCATTTTTGAAATTCAAAAGAACGCTGAAAATTTAATGAATATCACACAAAATGCCTTCCCGTATAATACACGTACATATATATACCTATACTTTTAGATCGATATGGTTTTTTTTTTTGGAAAGGTGGCCACCCTAATTCAAGATATTTTTAAACTAACGCTTTCATAAATTTCTTTCGATTCACACCCATATCTAAACATTTTATAAAACGTACGTTAATTAAATTCAACTTTTCAAACAGATGGGAGTCCTTCAAACTAAAATCTTCTTAAATTTCTTTCGACTGATATTGTGATACACGTGTGTTTCAATAGCATATGAACTAATTTGAATTTTATTGTTCAAACACGTTGCAACCCTCCTAAATAAAGGTAAGAAATAAACCGTTTTCGAACCCATTTCGATTGATACCCATCCTTTAGTAATTGGTCGAACTCATTGAATAATTTGAATGCAACTTTTTAAACACGTGACAGCCCTTCTCAAATGTTCCAAATCTTCAGACTAAATATTTCTTAACACTCTTTCATTTGATTCCCGTATTTATATAATTCACATAAATTTTGCATTAGTTAATTAAATTAAACATTTCAAACAGATGGCAGCCCTCTTGAAAAGTATTTTTGAAACCCCCTTATCATTTGACTTATCAGATACTTTGAATTTAACTATTTTAACAGGTGGCAACCCTTTTCCATCACCTCAAATATAGTCTTAGCGCAGAAAATAGAGATTTCCTAACACACTTTCGTTTGACATTCATATTTTGCATGTTTCATATAATTTGTGTATAAGTTAACTTAATTCGACATTTCAAACAGGTGGCAACTTTGTTCAAAATATTTTCAAACTTCTTAAAACCATTTCATTTGGCACCCATATCATCATACATACATACTTCTCTTACCTATTTCCTTTAATTCAAATTGAATTTTATTTTTTAAACAGGTGGCAACCCTCCTATAGTTAAGTTAAAAAACAAAGCTTTTCAAAACCATTTCGATTAATACCCATTTTGAATAAATGATAAATTTGTTTAAATAATTTGAACATGGATAATTTTTAAAAGGTGGCAACCCTTTTCAAAAAAATGCTTATTGCACATCTACAGCCCGAGTCCTTTAAAGGGTGTAAGTTAATTTGGGAAAGAGATCATCGATTACATTCATATCTACACACACACACACACACATATTTACTGAAAATAAGATACAAAATAAATCCTTTGTGCTAATTTTTGTGCAAGTCATGAAAGCTTTTCTTTTAGCATCGCATTAGGCGTTTATTATTTCTCACCTTATAAAAATATCTTAACACGAAATATACTCAATATAAACATGAAAACAGCAATAAAAGCGTATACAGAATACATACTACGAGCGTCTAATATGATTGCTACTTGATTCATTATTTAGATGCTATAATATAAATAAATTTTTATTATTATATTTTTAAACATACCCTCACAATTATGGGCAAAATAATAATCATTTAGTACAATACAAAAATAAATTTGTTTTCAATAGAAAGACAACTAGATAATTTTTATACTGTGTAACAATGAATATGATTTTTTCGATTGACCTAGCATGTGCATTAACTACAAGATATTTCTTAAACCCTCTAATTATCAGCTTACTGAAACTCATTGCATATTGCATAACTTCGTTGATAAAAAATTTTTTTTTTTAAATATTGGCTAAAGATTTTCGAAAAATTTCCGACGAAGTGGAAGCTATGTATGTACATAAGACTGCACCTTATTTGCTATTATTTTTTCTTTAACTCCAAGCATTATTCAGATAATTCCATACTTAAGCCCAGAATCGCTTAACATATAAATACCCGAAAATTCTTAATTGCGAAAAATAAAGCGAAAAGATTTTATATACGAACACTCACGGCAAAAAGTATTGGCACCGAAAATTTTCCACAATGTGTGCAACATGTTTTTTTTTTTGCTAACTTATGCAGCTTAGCTGCACATTAAACTTTGGCATAATGCCAGCCTGAAGTTGGTAAAAAATCACGGTGATTTCTGAAAATTTTTTCGTTGAAGCTGTTTCGCATTTTTTCCATACAAAGTATTTTCGAAAAGTCGAAATATGCGTAAAAAATTGCCAAAAATCAACAAATCTTAGCTACTTCAAACTTGCATTTTGCAATACTAAAATTCAATGGGCTACTAAATTACGTACTCAACATTTGCATGAGAAATCACTGAATTTTACAAAAAGTCTAAAAATTTAATTTTAATTTTTTTTAAAGATTTTCATAAAAAATTGGCGGCAAAAATAAATATAAAAATTGTGGCATATATTGCGAACAATTTTCTGTGCCAATACTTTTCTCCACGAGTGTATGTATGTATATAAAAAATTGGAGTATGGTTAAAAGAACGACTAGGCCTACGACTTGTCCTGGGTAATATTTATAAAATGCAAATACAATTTTCTTAATTTTGTTACACCGTGTTAAATATTACTTATCATTGACATATGTATATACATATGTACATACATGCGAATTTTGAGTTATGCATGTGATAGAAATATGATATGTGCTTAACTAAATGCTGACGCTATTTTAATTTTCTCTACTTCTGTATGTACAACAATGACGTAGTATAAGTATTAAAGACCAGTGCGCAATAAATGTATTCGTGAGCGCACAAATGTGTTTTAGCACAGGAATTCCAATGTAAATAAATTGTTTATAAATATAAACACATAATCTGTATAGACATATGTACATACTTAAACAGGTACACATGTAGGTACATACATATATATGTATGTATGTAAAGTAACAATTTATACTGCATACCAAAGCGAGCCATCTTTTGATTGCTTGGGAACATTAAAATAGATTAACATTACTCATACGCCATGTTGGTCGTGGTATTAACGAATTATTAGTTTCCTGCCATACTCGCATACATAGTGTGCAACGAAGAAAACATATAAAAATGCGTTCATGCACATCTTCTGAATATTCAAAGGAATTTACTTTTATTCAAAAGCACAGGTGTCTGACATTGAAGATGCAAATACATAGGTATAAAATCTAGAATTCAAAACCAAAAGCATTTTTCCAGGCCTCGTTCTGTGAAAAGTGCTGAATTATTAAATTGGTTCAGGTGCATCTATGTATAAATATTTACAAAAATAATGCATATGTAAATGCAAGTGTAATAAGACTAGGTAAGCACATTGTTATTTTAGAAATGGGTATGCAGTTAAATTTACATTACCTGAGGGAGATTGCTTCAGATATTTTATACTAAATAATAAATAATAAAAAAAAGTTTTTATTAACACATATGTATATATGTATCTATATATATGTTTATGTGCAACGGAAATGGTTGGGGCTGAAACAAGTGCTTCTTGTGTGTATACATATGGTATTAATTGAACAAAAATTTGCTAATAAAAGGTTTAAGAATAACACTTTGAAAAAGACCAATACAAGAATGAAAGTAAAGGTGAGTACGTACATAAATAAAGAAAAGGATGAAGGCAAAGGTAAAAATAAAAACAAAAGCAAAAATGCGTAAAGAAAATGAAAACCAAGGTAAATTTAAACACTTTACTTATATATGTATGAATGTAAGGGCAAAGGTTAAGGGGAATTAGTACATGAAGAAAATCATAAACATAAAAGTAAAAACAAAGATGAGGATGAGGATAGCGATAAAAGTGAAGACGAAGATGGGGGAAGAAAGATTAAAATGCAAGTAACTAAAGAGGAATCGATATAGAGAGAGACACAGAGACTCAATCTGGGAACTATTTTGGGCTTATAGAAATTTTCGGGATTCTCGAGACCCATCGATGAAATAATTGATATTTTTATCGGTTTTGTTATCGATATTTTGAAAGATTTTGTTATCGAAATTTTTATCGATATTTTCGGGACTTATCGATATAATAATGGATATTTTTATCGACTTCGGTATCGATATTTTTATCGATTTGCTATCGATTTCGTAATCGATATTTTTATCTTTTTTGTTAGCGATATTTTTTATCCATTTTCTTATCGATATGTTATCGTTTATGTTATCGGTTTTGTTATCGATATTTATCGATTTTGTTATCGATATTTATTGATTTTGTTAGCGATATCTATCGATTTTGTTATCGATATTTATCGATTTGTTTATTGATATTTATTGATTTTTTTATCGATATTTATCGATGTTCTTATATATTCATCGATTTGGTTATCTATATTTATCGATTTTGTTATCGATATTTATAAATTTTGTTATCGATATTTATTGATTTTAATATCGATATTTATTTTTACTTTTGTATATAAGTAGTTGCAATTCGAATTGCAATAACCTCTATCTGATCTTTAAACTAAAATAAAATTAATTAAAAATCCTAGCTTTTATATATAGCGTGAATTTTTATACATGCGTGGGTACTTAAAATTATTAACAGTTTTAAAAACAGTTTTTTTTGCTCTCCTAAAAATTGTATTGAGTATTGATTATAAGCCCTCGATATATGTAATTAGAGATTTTATTTCTTTATGACGACTATTTATTGTTCCTTATGCGGAATTACAGGTTCAATTTTGTCACCATGCGGCCCTGCCGATTGAAGACAACGGAAGAGAAGGAGGGTGGTGAGTAAGACATGCAGCTGGATGTTAATCCGCCGGTACAACCAGTGACATCAGCTGAGGGCATGGATTCTACAGAGGCGACACCTCCAGCCCAACCTTCCGACGCACAAGGCACCAGTGAGCGATATTCGGAGGCTCTTACACAGGGGCAATTTCCCTCCACGCAGGAACTGCTCGAGGGTATACACCTTCGAAGGCTTGGGCTCGACCAGAGAAGCGAGAGCGGCCTAAGCAATTATGAGGCACCCACTGCCCTTGACAGTAGCCCAGATCAACCTGCACCATATGGTTGTGGCCTCGGTTGTAATTGCGAGCAGGTTTCCTACGGACGATCGGGTCATAGTACTAGTTCAGGAGCCATGGACATACAGGGGCCAGCTAAGGGGCCTGAAAAGAACACAGAGAGCTGTTGAGAGGCCTAGAGCATGGGTAGTGATCAGGAATGATATTAACTTCTTTTGCATTACAGAGTTTTTGAGCCAGGACTTAGTGGCAGTTCAAGTGACGCTTTGGGTGAATGTAAGGCCCAGGAACATTGTGTTTGCTGCCGCATATTTTCCAGGGGGTTAAAGCAGCATTCCCCCTTCAAAGGTATAAGACCTGGTGGCGCATTGCAGAGGAGCTCGACTTCCTCTGATCCTCGGTTCCGATGCAAATGCCCACCACGTTGAGTGGGGCAGCGCCGACACCAACACACAGGGTGATTCCTTACTTGAGTATATTATAAGTGGATATTTGAATATAAACTAGGGATGTGCCGGGTATCCGGTAGATATCCGGAATCCGGTTTATCCGGCCTTTTTTCTGTTATCCGACTATCCGGCCGGATACTGGTTAAAACCCGGCCGGATTTCCGGGTTTCGATTATAGAAGATTCTATTTAAAAATATAGTTCAGGTATTTTTGTTACATTTTCGTAATCAAATTTAATAGTATCTAATTAGTAATTAAAAGTTAAAAATTTATATATTTTTCATTATGAAAAGAAGCATTTCCGCATTACCGCTCAAGAACGCATTTCAATTTTCAACATAAATGCTACCCGATACACTAAACCTACGGTGACCATCCGTCCTTAATTTTAAAGGACAGTCCTTTATTTTAATCCCCTGTCCTTTATAATTGTTTTCAAAATAAAGGACGCCTTTTGTCCTTTATTTCTTAAACCGTCCTTTAAATCGTCTCTGCATTTTTCAAAGGTGAATTTTTAAACGCAGAATATTAAAAATAAAAATCCCCCTTATAAAATATAATGAAAACTTTCGCCAGTTTCTTTCGCACCCCACTTAAGGGTTTCTATTTAGTCTGTAAAATTTGTACAATCTATAAAGCACAGGGAAAGTTGTGCCCAGGATCGTGTTGCACGCTGAGTTTCCAGTTCCACTGAAAGAGAACAACAAGCCCCCTGCTGCACAGTGGTTCAAAACTGGCATTCATTCACTTCTTTTTTCACTTAATTTGATTAATTTTTATTTTTTTTTTGTATAAAAGCTTACAATATTTGCAAAAGACCAGTTGAGCCTTATTTCTGAATTTTAATTTGATTAAATTAAATTTTTTAAGGAAAAATGCAGAAAAAGTAGCAATTTTGAAGAAAATGTATTCTCCTGTTCCAGTTAATAAATGTTACATATTAAAAACTAGTTGAAAACAATTGTATGGTTTTCCCAAAACAAAAAATACACAAAAAAAAATTTGAAATGTTACAAAAAATGCTCACCAAAATAGATATTTTGTTTTTTTGGTTTTTGATTGGTTTGAATTCCAATTTTGAACCACTGTGTGCTGGCTTCGTCGTGCAGTATGAATTATGGTAAACGCGTTTGAAATGTAAATGGTAGCAAAGGATGGCGAAGTCCTTGAAAAGGATTTGGCTTCATTTTTCGCTACAGCAGGGAAACTTATACAATTAAATAATATAATTAACTGGTAAATATTTGATTTAAATTACGATGTGGGTAAGGTACTTTTATCATACAAGTTCTATGTACGTATTCTCAAATCATTTTGAAAAAAAATGTCCTTTATTTTACGTTGGTTAATATGGTCACCGTAACTAAACCAGACCTGGGCGGCGCCTGCCCAACGGGCATATTCGCGTATACATACACGCCCTGCTTTAAAAGGCAGCGAAAGCTTCATTCAGCCGCACGACTTGTTCGCACGCACACAGTGACATCAATTGCACGCACACTACAAAAATTCTCTGTCGAAGCTGCCCACCTCTGCACTAAACACTATTTTTGCGTTCACCGAGGAAGGTGGATCACAGAGATAATTCATTGCCAAAGTAAAAAAAATTTTGGAAATTCTTTACGACTATAATAATAATAGAATTGGTGCTTACACATTTGTTAGTGATTGGCCGGGCTTCTCCTCCGATTTGTGGCGTGCGCATTGATGTTGTCAAACAAGGGGAGGGACCTACAATTTGACGCCGACTCCGAACGGCGGTTGTATTTTTATGAGAAGCTGTTTTCATGGCAGAAATACACTCGGAGGTTTGCCATTCCCTGCAAAAAATTGTGCGACTTATCTCTAAAGAGAGTATTCCGAGATTACTCTCAATCGGGTACAATTGGGAATTAATTAGTCCCAATTAGTCTCATACGGGTACTAATGGAGGTCAATTAGTCTCGACTCATCCCTTATGGGTATAATTGGAGATCAATTAGTCCCCAACTCATCTCTAACGGGTACTATTAACGATTTAATGATATGTACGCACTTAGTCAATGAAATTCATGTGCGGCGTTGGCACACAGAGAGAGTATTCGCCTAACAAAACTGAGCACCCCGGTTTGAATCTCAGCTGGCTCATATTTTTATTTTTATCTTTTAAAAGTGGATAGTCGCTTTTTATACCCGTTTGGGTATAAAGGTGATCAATTAGTCTCTTCATAGGACATGATCGAACAAAAGCGATCAGTTCATTCCATATAAAGAGATCAAAAGTGGTATTAGTCGCATGCTCCTTTGCGATTGCTCCCGGAGTCATCCCGGATTAGTCCCATTTTTTGCAGGGTTACTTGTCGAGGGGCGACCGCTATTACAAAAAAACTTTTTTTTTCGTTTTTTATGTTGGGTTGAACCACTACACCACAGCGGCCGTCTATGCTTCCACCCAATTAAAGGATCAGTACAAAAACTGGAATCAGTATGAGAGCCGTTGGCGATTTCCTCAAAGCTTATCCTGGTCTCGCTCTTCAATAGAAGCTTTCAGTAGAGTTCGGCGTTTTTCATAAGATTCGGCAGGTTTCTCCAAGCTAACTGATTTCTATTTTCGAGTTATTTAGTTCACCATCACCAGTACCCAGTTTTTAGATTTACTGATGTCAGAAATAAAACGAGTTTTGAAACGTGTGTCACAAAATATTGCAACAATGAAGCCTTACGGGGCGATTCGGAAAGCGAAACGATATGTAACCATGCATATTAGTTCGATTTTCATCGCATTTAAAAAAATAAATTAAACACGCGTTTTTTCTCATCGGCGTTCATTGCTGTTTGTCTTTTGTCTTTGACTTTTCTCCTTTATTTACCAAAAATAGTCGATAAATCCGGGTTGCAGACGGAGGAATTATCTATTTAATGCAGGATTATATCATAACTTGGATTTCAGAGTGGACATTTTGTATTCTTAATTACGTATTGGANCGTTTTTTCTCATCGGCGTTCATTGCTGTTTGTCTTTTGTCTTTGACTTTTCTCCTTTATTTACCAAAAAATAGTCGATAAATCCGGGTTGCAGACGGAGGAATTATCTATTTAATGCAGGATTATATCATAACTTGGATTTCAGAGTGGACATTTTGTATTCTTAATTACGTATTGGATAGTTCAACTCGAAAAAGCAGAAATTCTAGCTAAACAAAAAACCTATTATAACATTATGAAATTTATTAAGGGCAAGAGTCTACCGGATATCCGATCGGATATCCGAATCCGGCNCAGGATAACCGGAATCCGGTTATCCGGAAAAATTTCTATCCGGCACATCCCTAATATAAACAATGTTGGGCAATGTCCAACATTTGTCACTAGAGCCACACAGGAAGTCCTTGACCTGACTCTCAGCAACAATCTGGGTAATAATCTAAATGGTCAATGGTGGGTGTTTTCGGAGCTTTCCGTGTCCGACCTCAGGATTATCCGGTTCCTGCTGGGGGTACAGGCCAGAGCAGGGACTCCAAAGAGGAACCCAGAAACACTAACTTGGAAAATTATACGAAACCATTACATTTCAACCTACCCGGGTTAGAGAGCGACCACAAAACAGGCAGCTGTATGGCCTTAAAGCATACAGTTTATAGGCTAACGGATATAGTGAACTTTAACTATAGCTGTCCCGAGACCCAAACGAAAGGAAAAGGGAAAACAGTGAGGTGGTCTCGGGAACTCTCATAAATTCGGAAAGACACGCGCAGGCTATTCAATAAGGCCAAGTGCACGGGATGCTGGGCAGAGTATGCGGCTAGTCTAACGAAATACAGCAAAGAGATGAGAAAGGCGTCCAAGCAATGGGTTGTGCGCTGGGCTTGGGACCCGCCACGTAAAAACCACTTCCAGTGAAGAAGCAAGGCAAAGCCTCGGATGAGACGACCACGGCAAACGTTTAAAGGACTACGATTTTAGGGCATGCACCTCGAATGTCCGGACCCTTAATGGGGAAGGTGCCTCTGCCCGGCTGGTTGATGTCCTCGTAAGGACAAAAGCTGACATCACCGCCATCCAAGAAATGCGTTGGACGGGGAAAGGCAAGCAACGTCTGGGGCCTTGCGACGTCTACTACAGTTGCCATGTAAAGGAGCGCAAATTCGGTGTTGGATTTGTGGAGGGAGGGAGACTCCGTCGCCGAGTACTGTCGTTCACCACCGGTGGACGAGCGTCTAGCCACAATCCGCATCAAAACGAGAATCTTCAACATCTCGGTCATCTGCGCCCATTCCCGGACGGAAGAGAAGGATGAGGCATCCAAGGATCTCTTCAATGAGCGCTTGGAGCGCACGTACGAGCGCTGCCCCCGTCATGATATCAAAATCGTGCTTGGCGACTTCAATGCCAGGGTGGGCAAAGAAGGGATCTTTGGAACCACCGTCGGAAAATTCAGCCTCCACGACGAAACGTCCGACAACGGATTGAGGCTGATCGACTTCGCCGGGGCCCGAAACATGGTAGTATGCAGTACTAGGTTCAAGCATAAAAAGATCCATCAAGCTACCTGGCTGTCTCCGGATCGAAAAACGAGAAACCAAATCGATCATGTTGTGATAGACGGAAGGCACGCTTCCAGTGTTTTAGACGTACGCACACTCCGAGGCCCAAACATCGACTCGGACCACTATCTTGTTGCAGCCAAGATACGCACCCGCCTCTGTGCAGCAAAAAATGTGCGCCCAAATATGCAAGGAAAGCTTAACGTCGAAAAGCTGCAATCACAACAGACAGCCAGCGCTTTCGCTACTCGACTCTCACACCTGCTCTCAGAGAGCACTCTTCAACAAACACAACAAACCGACATATGCGAGCAGTCTAACCACTCATTAGGTACCGCCGCCGAAGAAGTAGTCGGATTTCAGCGAGCCCGAAAGAATAACTGGTACGATGAGGAGGGCAGAGAAAAAAGATGCCGCCTACAGGGCCACGCTGCGATCGGGCGCAACGCGCGCTATGTGGGACCGCTATAGGGATCTGAAGAGGGAAGCGAGACGTATTTGCCGCAATAAAAATTGAGAGGCCGAAATACGTGAGTGCGAAGAGCTTGAAATGCTGGCCGACAGGAAAAAAAATCAAATTGGTTAAGAATTCATTTCAGTTTGACATTATAGCCTGTTTCTTAAGAGAGACTCCTGTAAGAACAATAATGGCGACCTAGTANTGCCGCAATAAAAATTGAGAGGCCGAAATACGTGAGTGCGAAGAGCTTGAAATGCTGGCCGACAGGAAAAAAAATCAAATTGGTTAAGAATTCATTTCAGTTTGACATTATAGCCTGTTTCTTAAGAGAGCAATGTCAAAATCAATCACACTTTGTTTGATACATTTTGTATACAACCATTCAATAACTACAGGTTGTAGCAATCGTACGAAAACAACATTTACCGTTGGTATGAACCCCTTGTGTCATCAACAGCTTCTTTATCCCCAATAAACACCAAAAAAATATTTCTCCCACCTTGGAAAAATTCATAGGTCTCAACTTGATATCCAACATCATTCTCCAACTCATCTCTAACCGACGCGCAGATACGTAAAAAGTGATAGAGAAACGAATTTTTAATCATCAAGTGAAAAACGAAAGCTATATAAAGAGGAAAATTACCAACAAAAAGTAAATAATCTTCAAAGTATCCTCAAATAATCTGGAAAGAAAGTAAAACGGGAAGTGAATCAAGTGGCAAAATCACTGTCGGACTGTAAACTGAAGTGAATGTAATACGATATTGATTAACTACATAATACAAAAGGAGTAATAAAATGAAAAATTAATATTTAAATTCATCTATGTATGTCGTTTCAATCAAAAAGGTATAAGGTATTTTATTATTTCAGCTTCAGTATTTCAAAGATATGTTTGAGACCAATTGGAGAATTACATTTCCACAGCATTTTCTCAACTTGAGAAACAGTCCTTTTTCCATACAAAGAAAAATTCCCTTTTTGTTGAGAACGCTATGATCCTCCACTTGAGGTACTGTTGAGAAACAACGTTGGAGATTTGAGAATTACCTTAGTTCTCAACTTAATCTCAAGTTGAGCTAAAACCTAAATGTTTGTTGGGTCTATTCATATTCGTATGTATATGTATACCCTGCATACCAGGATTTCAGAGTATTCTGAAAGGTTTCATATTTTTTTTAAAGAATTTTCTTTAAGAAATCGTACAGAAATTTCTTCACTAGTTCTTGTAAACCGCTTCATATGTTTCTCTTTAAAGAATCGTAACGAATTTCCGATACTCTTAAAGATTTCGGGAGCATTTGTTTGCAGTGTATATATTTACGTTTACGAGTATGTATGCGCGGATATGTAAACAAAACCGAAACAGGCGATAATTTGACACAAGCGTGCTCATAAGAAGAAGCATGGCTTCTATCGCTATTACTTGTGGTTGATACGCCTTGAACCATGATTCAATAATACAAGGTGGTATCAGTTGTGACAGCTCGATTTGGCACTGCCTTAGCTCAGTAAAATAAGAAGAAAAAAGGGAAGAAATTAATCCCCATTTGGGGGAAAAATATAAAATTTCATATTTTCTTCTAAACAAAATTAGCTCTTCTATACTATATTCGCAATGAAATAAAATAAAATAAGATATAATACCTTTTCGAGAAATTAATATGTGTATACTAAGAAAAAATAAAAAAAAGTCAACTATATTATTAGGCAAAGAATTGTTAAGCTAAGGCAGCCAATATGGCGGAATTAGAGCGCGAAGTTGCCAACCGATAACACCTTGTATTATTGCATCATGGCTTGAACCGCCTTCTATCAGCAGTGTTGCTAACTAAAGAACCGAAACCCCCATTCCGCTTTGAAAAACGCCCTGTTTATCCCATTTTAAAATACGAAAATCTCATTTATGAATATTAAATATTAAAAGATTTTAATAACAGTACCAAAAAAAGTGTTTTTAGCAGCCAGTTCTAGTTGTCCGTTTTCACTTTTCTTTCATTGCACATGGCCTTATGGTTATCTCTACAGCTATAAACACAGCCGTAATGCGACTCTGATAAAGATTTTTTTATCTCGTTAACAAGGCCTTTCTGTGCAATGCAAAAATTAATTATCCAATAAGTAAAATTCATCGACTTTAAAAAAGTGGCTAGTTATTACAAAACTACCTTTATGGAAAGGTTGTCAGCGTGCATAGAAATGCTTATTGGATGTCCTACCCGTCACAGCACGATATGTTTTTTTAACATAACTATACGTTAGCTTCCCATTGTTTAAATAAGGTACTTTTAATATATATTCATATCAAATTAGTATTGTTCATTTTACTCACGAATTATGTGTCATCAATAGTGACCCATTACAAAATACTGTCCCACCCGTCATAGCTAAAAGTTTTTTTTTTCAAATATAATAATGTCATCAAGCATAAGATGGACCCTCCTTACATTCTATTACATAGATTCGAGAAAGCCGCTATGCACGAAATATTTGGATACAGTTTGCCTAAAATTAAGAAACGAATCCATCAACCCCGGCACTCTTGAAAAATGAAAATTTGTTGTTGAAATTATATAATTATAAAATTATATAATATCTGAATTCAGAGGGTAACAGTTTAAAACTTGGCAAATTAAGGGTTAAAGAGAAATTACTTTACCTTTTGAGGAAAAACGAGTTTAAATGTCCCACCCGTCACGTTGTAATGCCCCATATATGTTTGAATAAAGAGATGTAACAATGAATGAACAGCAAATAAAATATAAAAACAATTACACCACAATTTTTTTTTTAGAAATGCCATTAGGAGACATAACTTTCCACGCGCCCTTTTTTGGTGTGAAAATCCCAAATAATGGGCGACACTGTCTAGCAGTTGGCCAACTGGTTGGCCGATAAATCAATGCGTGTGTGTGGCCTTTTAATATTCATATCAGGGATGGAATCTCAAAATTTCAAAATGTGCCGAATGGTCTTCAAAAATAGTGCCGGAAACAAGATGAAAGTGCCACAAAATTAGATTTTTTAAGGCGTTTTAATATTTTTAAAATACACTGAAGTAATATAATAATTATTAATTAGCTAATTTTTTACAGTAAATCACTTTTATGAAGGATTCCTTAGACATATATAAATTCATAGTAAAATTAAACAGAACTCCAATCATGGAGGAGAAATACACCGAAATATAGGTATTACGACATTTTTACACACTTATACGTATTCATGTACCTATATGCGAAATAATGACAGTGAGACATTTTGACCAGTTTCACTTATTCTGTTCATTGATTATTTTTCGAATGATTTTATATAAAAGTCTTATTCATAATTTAATAAACACAATATACGCACAAAAATCGTCACTTTAAACTTTGCACAAAAATTATAAAAATTCAGCAGGTTTTCCCAACCACAAACTTTTATTTCAAAATTTTTAAGGACTTTCCAAGTTTTCATTTTAAGGACTTTCCAAGTTTTCATTTCATGCATTTTTTTCCATATGAAGTGTGTTCGAAAGNTAAATATTATAAAAATTCAGCAGGTTTTCCCAACCACAAACTTTTATTTCAAAATTTTTAAGGACTTTCCAAGTTTTCATTTCATGCATTTTTTTCCATATGAAGTGTGTTCGAAAGGTTTTCAATTGATGAAAATGTATGTCAGAAAAAAAATATCAAAAATCATCGGGATGTTGGAGAATCTTGCAATTTTATTTAATGGACTATAAAACTGCAAACTTAGAATCTTTCTAAAAATTCCTAATTAAAAGCTTGTTGTTACGAAAACTTACTTTTCGTACTGCGTATTCACAATAGAGTTCAGCGGTTTGTAAATATTTCCCACGGCTCTTAATTTAATTTTCAGTGCTTTTAATTTTCACATTTTGTGTTTTCTTAATCAAATTTCTGTATGATTGTGCCAACAGGTTGAATTGTGCGAAAAGTACTTCTGTGAATGAAAGTACCAAAAATGGCACTACTGTGCCTGCTTTTTCATCACTGATACATATATATATCGATATGTCGTCTTTATCGAAACATATGTGAATTAACCATCCCTTGCAATCGCTTAATTCTTTTCCTGGCGCTGTTTGGAAGCTGTTGATCAGGAGTATTTACCTTCAACTCTAATTAACGGCATTTTAAAATAAATATTCTCTAACAAAAAGAGCAGTGTGTGAATAAGTGCTCAAATTTCCAGCATTTCTCCGGCGTTACGTCAACTTTTCTTTTTTGTGGCGTCCCGGAGATTGGATGCTTACGACTCGCAATGGATTCGGATAGGGAAAAACACATTTCTGTAACACATTTCATAAACCCACAATTGTTCTGGTTTCATGAAAATACTGTTCCCAATGCGGACTTCCATCAAATTATGGAGATGGAAGATCAACTCGAGCAATACTACAAAACTCATCAACCGTGGACCCAGAACGTGCGCAAGCCACAAGTTAAAATGCTGGTAGCTGCAAAATTCTTAGCCTGGCAAAAAATGATACGAGCACGTGTTGAACATATTGCAAACTTCAGTAAAAATAATCAGGAAGGTGAATTTATATTGTGGGCAATTGATTATGGTTTTCCCTTTCAAACCAAATCGGACTATATCTTTCGTTTACCGGATAAGTTGTGTAATAAAGTTGATCGCATACGACGTGGGGGACTGTGTGATCTTTCTCCAGCTGAACAGGATTTTGATTTTCGAATGAATTCTGTTGTAACAAATGCCAAAGAACTTTGGAGCCAACGCGCATGCGATCTATTCGACAAACTGCTAAACGAGTCTGAATCTGTAGTGTTTATTGAGAAATTCAAAACCAAGGACCACATATGGGGCGATGTAATTGTGACTACGCATTTGGGAGATAAATACAACGTCCGTGATTTCCTTATTGGTATGTGTTTGGCAATGGACGCTAAGGAAGATTTCCGCAGCAAGTGTCTCAATTTGAAAGCCACAAAAATTTTGCCATGGATGACAAATAGTGGCAATAGTAAATTCAGTGTAAACAAAGCCTTCTTGTGTGCCCGTAGCGATCGTGACGATAAAAAAATACAGCAATTGGTTAGCGTGGAAAGAAATGACTATGCAAAGAAAAAAGTGGAGGATTGGTGTGCACGAAATGAACTAGCGACATTTCAGGAATCGCCTGACATCGAAGCCGATATGTTACTGGGCAGTATTACATTTGACGATTCAGTATCGAACATTAATTTTGAAATTCGAAAACAAGAATTCGATGAAGCCGGGGAATTAGCGAAAAAAGCAAACCTGACGAAGAAAGAAAGCCCAGAAAAGCTAAGACAATTTGATTTCGACTCAAGCGGTGAATCCCATAAACCTTTAATTGAAGCGGAAAATAACTTTGATTTGAGGGAAAAACTTATTGATGATGTAGAGTCTGTCTGCGATGAAATAAATGAACAAAAACTTGGCATGGCAGGGGCATTGACCAAATCAAGAAAAAATAAATACGACCGAAGAGAATTACCACCAAAGCCAAGCAGTGTTGATTTTGATATGAGTACTGAGTCCGAAAAAGAAATAAGATTAGCAAATAAAGAAGCACAAGAGAATGCTGAGCTCCTAAGTGGGGTACAATCGATGGCTTCAATGAATACGTGTATTTCGTCTAGGAAATTAAGGTTACTGGAAAAGCGGAAGCAGGTAAAATTTGACTGAATAAAAAAAAATCAATCATAAAAAATTTCAATTGATTTCCTTAATAGATGAACAAGAAACAGTCTTATGAGCCAAATGTAGCCAAAACACAGAAGGCGTTGAGCATTGAGAACGTGTGTCATACGAAAAATAATCTCATAGATTTAAGCTCTAATGCGAGCACTGCTATAGACTCGGACATAGAAAAACAAATGGTAAGTAATACTATGTTTACATAAAAGTGGATTATCCTCATTTTCGAGCTTAACTCCCAAATCTGTAATTAGAAAAGAGTTTAGACATACAAACTTCGTCCCTCGTTAATTTGTATTTATAAAATAAACTCGGATAAAACCGATAATATTTCCGTGTCCATTCTAGTTTTGTCGTTTATTTTTGTCGTAATTTTTCAGTTAAATTGCTTTCGTGACATAGGCTGTTAATTTAGTAATAAAGGTGATCACAGTGGCACAGAGAACAAACGCAACTTTTCCATGAGTTGTGAGAATAATTGACGGTTAATAATCTAAGATTTGCCTGTGTAAACGAGGTTAATAACAAATGAGCTTTGTTTGATATTGTATTTATATGTAAACGTACTTTAAGGGTACAGTAACCGTAATCATAAAAATATTAAGATTACAATTACTGTAATAGTATTCATGTAAATAGGATTACGATGACAGTAGTCGTAATCATTAAATTTCTACGATTACAAATAAGCTATTCGCAAAGAAGCACTTCGTGATTACGATTACAGTAATCGAAAAACTAGTTTTGCTTAGAGCAAATATTGATATTTATACACAAAATACATAGTTCTAAGTTGTGAATTCGCGTATTCGTTTGGATTTGTTGTAATATTCTAAACAGAATCGTCGTCGGAGTACATTCAATAAAGTTTGATTTTGATTTATATTACTACTTGCACTTTAACTAAATTTTACACAATTTTCGGTGAAAGTTCCGCCTAGTTACTTAACTACTAAACCTCTACAGAATGTGATTAAATGAAAATCAACATTTTCTTAATTACTATTTAAGATTACAATTAAAGTGTTCGTAATTGTAATTTTCATGATTACAATTACTGTAATTGTAGTCTTAAAATTTTTAGGATTACAATTACAGTTTTCGTAATCAAATATTTGGTAACTACGATTACAGTAATCTTATTCCTTGAATCTTTAAGACTACAATTATTATAATCGTAATGGTAACATTTATGATTACAATTAAAGTAATTGTAATCGTGTATGATTTAAGGATTGCAATTAAGCAATCGTAAGTTAAATGTAATCGTAATCATAAAGTGCCCAGCTCTGCTCAAATCTATCTTGGTAAAGTAAAGTCTGAAATCGATTAGTTCAATTTTGTCAGTTTTAAGGTCTATATATTTATTTTATTATTTACAATTTACGCAAATGAATCTGCCTTTAAGATTTCTGTGTAAATTATTTTGTTTTCATAAAAGCAAAAAACTGTTTTGGAGGATTATGAGAACAGCACCTCTAACAAGAGCGCTGTATCTTCGTCGACTGCAAATTCTCGTCACAAACAAGAAGAAAGTAACACTGACAGTACATCTAATACAAACGAAATTAGCACACCACAAAGCTCAAGTGCATCAAAACGAATGGAAAGGCTTAGAAAGGTACCTATCCTGAAATCATGAAATTAAACTACTATGAAATTAATATTATCCTCTCTCAATAGAAACGCTTGGAACATATTAAAGCAGATATGATTGAAACTAATAAACATGATGGTATGAAAGAGGATTCATCTAACAACAGCAAGAATCAAAATCACACACAATTAAGCTGCCAAAGTGAACACAACGCCGCGACTACTAAGACCAGCGCTCATATTAGCCGTTTGATGAACTTGCGTAAGAAGGTAATCCTAGAAAATGTTCAAAACTCATCCTAAAAATTCTTTACATTTGTATGTATGTATATTTGTTTGTATATGAAAACGAAGTGAATGCTTAATGTTGAATGTCTACTTTTTGTATATGTTACTATACATAATGAGGAAAAGGAGCTACAAAGAGTTGTTAAAAACTTAATTGTATTCAAAAGTTGAATGACGTGGTCCTTTTCAAAAGTCTGTCAAACTCAAAAATTTCCAAAAGAGATTGCAGGAGCAGTTACACCTTGCATGTAATGTGGCTTTCGAAAGCAGTTTTCAGTACGCTGTTTACACGGGAAAATAGACTTTCGCTTTCGTGTGACGGCTTGCATTGCACGTTTTACTGCACTTTAACAACTTAAAATGGCATATTTGATCTAGCGCACACAAATCAACTGTCTGCAACTGTGCAAAATACGAGAAGTGGCTGGGAAAAGTGTTCTTTTTGTTCTTGTGGTAAGCAGTAGGCGTGTGTATGTATAAACGCGTGCACGGTGGAGAAAATCTAAATAGGGAAGTCACGTTTTATCAAGTTTTGGCTGTTTTTCTTTATTGAAAAAAATGTTTATTTTGTTTTTATGAAAGTATAGCTCACTATCTAACAAAAACTATGTAAATCAAAATTTTAAATTTTTTATTTAGAATTAAAAAGATTTTGAGGTATGCTGTTTTATAGCCTATTAAAAGTAGCTAGGACTTACCTTTAATTTTTGGCAATATTTTTAATGCTTGTTCTTCCATATAAAGTACGTTCGACAATTTATATATGGAGAAAATGAGCAACAATTTCATCAAAAAGAATTGGAAAAATTCAACATAAGTCCTAGCCACTTAAAACTTGGACTTTATTGTAAAAAAATGTAATGGGTTATAAAAGTGCATACCTAAAATTTTAAATTTGGTTGAAGATTTGCGAGGTTTTTCCAAATTTTGCAACAAGTTTGAAACTTTGATTTATATGGTTTTTTGCTATAGTGTGGACTACATCTGCATAAAATTTTTTAATAAATTATTTAATAAAACATAGTATACATAAATATATCGCATTTTTTCAACTAATTTGCTTCCGTTTATCATGAGACAAATATGTATGTACATATATGTGAGACGTTTCAAGCCATAGAACACTTATATCCATCGACACAATTTTTGTTTAGATGTCTGTTTTTGTTGACGCGGAACGTCCCATTAGAGGTGTCAAACTATCGATAGTCACACCATCGATAGTTTTGATAGTTTTCAGAAAAACTATCAATATTCACGATAGTCTCGAAAAAACAAAACTATCGATAACACTATCGATAGCGCTAAATCAGTTAGATTGCTTTGTTTTTACAGGATCATAGTGAAATAAATATTATCTTATAAAAGTTATAATCATTCAAAATTAAGTAAATGCTTAGCCAAAATACTTCTCTTTTTAGAAAGTTCAAAAACAAACACAAGTTATACAAACAAAACAGGATTTACCATTAACATATGTATGTATTTTGGCCTAAATGTGTGCATATTTGAATATGACGTCAGCATCACACTTAAAAACAAAATTTTTAATTCAAATTAAAAAATTCCAATAATTTTAAAATAATTGGTAGAGATGATCGATAGTCCTACTAAACTATCGATATTTTCGATAGTATAAGAAAAAACTATCAATGAGTATTGATAGTCTAAAAAAATTGAAACTATCGATACTATCGGTAGTGCCATCGATAGTTTGACAACTCTACGTCCCATCCCTCCAAAAACTTTTAATTTTTTGGAAAGGACTTATTTTTGTATCAATGGAGTAACGCAATACAAGTCGCCTCACGACAATTATCGCTTATCCATTGCATTACTGTAATGCAATGGCAAGAAATTTTACATTTATTCGATTACCTCCAATGACATGCACATGTCAAAATAATGCATTCTGTAAACGAAAAGGTAGGCGGTTACCCTCGATTGGGGCGGCTTGTATTGCTTTACTCCATTGATACAAAAATAAGTACTTCCCATAAAAGTTAAAAGTTTTTGCTGGGATATGTATTTTGCTTTCACTACATTCAAACAGACGCAAGCGACGTACGTCATGACTGCAGTTAGGTGTTGGCGCATACAAAATTTTGTATTTGAATTTGATAAAAACTTGTAGCTAGCCAGTGACAGAAATCTCTATCAGTCTTTCCACTCAAATGATTTGTCAAATGATAGTCACTGTTCTTGCAGGGTACTTTGCCGTGTAAACAGCCAGAGAGTCCTTTTTGCAGATTTGCAGAAATCACCTTCGGAAATAAGAATTGGAAGGTGTAACTGCCCTTTCGAGAAATAATATCAACTTGCGCGTGCTGCACTAGCAATTTTCTGCTGCAAGTGCTGTCAAACCAATCAGTTGTTGCCGTTTGACGCGTTTTTTTTGGCGAATTTGTATAAAATTATAAAAATGTTGAAAGAAATATGAAAATGATGTGTAATTAATTTATTCTACTGAGCATTTAAGTATTAATGTATTATATATTTTGTGTATATTTGCTGTTTTGTGCACATTTTAGCAGGTTTAGCAAATTTTTCAGGTCATTAATTTTGTGTTAACAAGAAAAAAAGGAGTATCGGAAAGTTTGATTTTCAGAAATAAAAACTGCATTCGAAAGCCACTTTACGTGCAAGGTGTTACTGCTCCTGCAATATCTTTTGGAAATTCTTGAGTTTGACAGACTTTTGAAAAGGACTTGCACTTGCCACGTCTAACAGCCACTTTGCACCTTGCAATTCTCATTTCCGAAAGTGATTTCTGCGTATCTGCTAAAAGTACTTTCTGGCTATTTACATGGGAAAGTAGACTTACGATTTCACATTTTGACAGCAAAATGCGCAGAAAAAGTGCTTGTATTTGCAAATTTAACCGCGCCTTTATTTTCGAGCTCTGCTGGCACTAAGTTTGTGGAAGTAAAAAATGATGTTTTTACTATATTACTGGTTTGACTTATTCATGTACATACATCTAATTAATAAACCGAATTCGCTATACTGTAAACGCCGTTAATCAAAAATTGATTAAAATATTTTTTTCTTGTGATTTTCAGTTAAACAAACAAGAAGAAAGTAACACTGAGAGCACATCTCCTAACACAAATGAATTTAGCACACCACAGAGCTCAAACTCTTCAAAACGAATGGAAATGCTTAGAAAGGTACCTATTCTTAAATCATACTAAATCATGAAATTAAGCTCCAATAAAATCGATTAACATTTTCCTTACTCAATAGAAACGCTTGGAACATATTAAAGCAGATATGATTGAAACTAATAAATATGATGGTATGAAAGAGGAACCAACTAACAACAGCAAGAATCAAAATCACACACAATTAAGCGGCCAAAGTGAACACATCGCCGCGCCTAAGACCAGCGCTCATATTAGCCGTTTGATGAACTTGCGCAAGAAGGTAATCCTAGAAAATATTCAGAACTCATCCTAAAAATTCTTTACATATGTATGTATGTATGTTTGTTTGTATATGAAAACGAAGTGAATGCTTAATGTTGAATGTACAATTTTTATATGTTACTATCCATTGTTACTAACAGCATAACGGAGAGGAGTAAAGAATATGCTGTTTATTGTTATTTGGCAATATAAGTATGTAGAACTAAAAGATGATGTTTTTACTAAATTACTGGTTTGACTTATACATATGCATACATCTAATTAACAAACCGAATCCGCTATACTGTAACAAGTAATTTTTAAGCAAAAAACATAACCGACTTCAATTCTCATATAACAATTTAAGATTATCGTTAATTTCTCCATGATCCAATGATTGAAGATTTAAACCAAATTGGTATGCTAACACCTGTGAGGTAACACCTTTTCTTTAAAAAAAGAATTATAGTAATCGGTTACCGTGGTCAAAAGTTATGCGGTAACATACATATCTAATAAAAAAATCCTACGAATTGATAACCTTCCTGCTTTTTGTGAAGTCGGTTAAAAACTGTTCATCAACACATTGATAAAATCCTTAGTCTTGTGATTGTTAGTTAAATAATCCCTTAAACTTATAGTAAAATAATTTGAATAACGCTGAAAATTTTGCAGAATATACTTATGACGTACATATGCCAGAAAAAAAACGGAAACTAAGCGCTATAAAAACCTATATAAATTACCAAAATATGCCCTTAAATATGTTAAATCAATGAAGTTTAGTTTAATTTTTCCAATATTTTTATTCAATAATCGCGGAATTGCGGTTTAGAAAACTTACTTTTTTAAATTATCAGTCGAAAATGGCATTCTCTTGTTATTTAAAATTCTGTGTTCATATGGAAAAGTAGCTTATGTCGAAAGGTTGGCTTTAGTATAATGCGGCATTCCTTTTATTCTTTAAACGACAAGGAATTTTTTGATGAGACTTAATAAGAATATTGACTTGCTAGTATCGGAACTATTTCTTGCGCGTTTATTTGCTAAAAGTAGTTCAACGGCTCAGCGCCAGCGAGTCATTCGGAATCGTATACTGCAAATGCCGATTTATATTAAAGTCAGCCTTTCGACATAAGCTACTTTTCCATACGAACACAGAATTGTTTAATAATTAGAAATACTCCTTTCCACATCCGTAGATATAGTTGGGCAAAATTTAAATAAACCTATTTTTGCTGGGGAGTATTTCGATAGTTGTGGAGCCAGTGAATAATACGTATTTTATTTTAGCGAAATCCAAATTGTTCATATTATCAAGATCTATTATTCCACATACATAGGTAAACTGCTTTTTATTAAATTTTTTATGCATTTCATTCATTGCAGTCTTACAAAGTAAACAAATCTTGAATATGAGTTTTTAGAACACATTTTTATAAAATATGTAGCTTCACAAATGAATCAAAGCAAGGTACGTTCCCACGACAGTCGGGTCTACGTAACCGGAACGACCCAGATTTATATTTGGCCAAGGACTGTCACTCCAGCATCTCTCCCCAAAAACTCTTTGGGGAACTTGTATGCTATTACAACACCAACAACAACGGGTTATTTTAAAACAAATTCTGCAGCAGCTGTGTAACTAATATATGATCTAAACATACATTTTTTTTTGTTTCTTTCATGATTTTATGCTCTTAAAGCATTCCATCTCATTTTTTGAGAATTAGGATGTTCACGCTATACAGCGTTTCAATCGTTCATACTACAGAGTAGCCAATATAAAAAAATAGACTGTTCACCCAAGAGAGTGTTCATGTTACCCTATGTTCATGCCACCCCGAGTTCACTGTACTTTCAACTTTTTTTTTAATATACATATAGTTACCTTAACTCGCAAGTGGCCTAACCAATAATTTTTTTCACAGATTTTGGGAGGGTATATTGAAATACAGGCTGACTTCCAAAACGTCAATTGCATTGCATACGTACAAAGTTTAATGTTCCAAGACGTCGACCTACAATTGGTTGACAATGTATACTTTTCCAAAACGCATCCGAAAAGTTATCGAAACGCATCGCTGGAGTAATCAGCGCATCAGACACAAAGGTGATACTTGGTTTGCTTTTTGGTTACCATTGGTGTTTTAAAAATGGAAAATGCCGAAATGGTGATTATTGCTTTATTAAATATTCAAAATATGCAATGTTTCGCAACTCTGCATATGCAAACAGTTTAAATACCACAGTAGAACAGTATCCAAACATTGTATTGATACGTTTGGGAAGTCAGCCACACCTTCAATAAAAATTTTAAAGTGTTTGTACCAGAAACCACGGAGTTACATGCCAATTTTTAAAAGGCCATACCTGGTTTTGATATTATTCTTTATTTTTTGTTTCCCCTGTAAAATAAAAAAAAATTGTTGGTTACATAAGGCCTTTGCGAATTAAGATATCCATATGTATATTTGTGTTCAACCTTTAGTAATGCTCTTTCACAGTCGTCGCAGTTTTTAAGCTTTCTGTAAGTGTCAAACCTTTTGTTTGAAACTTTTTAATACCTACTATCAAACAACCAAAATTCGCCTTTATGAACGCCACCTTGTTTCACGCACTTCTATCGTTTTTTATCCCGAAAGGGTAAACAAATTTTCTCGGATATGCAAAAATGAGCACACAAGGTAAATATATTCAAAAATAAACAAAATTGCAAAATATATACAAAATAAGCTTTTTCAAGCATTTGCTTAGATTTGTCAGCCTTGCTTATGATTGACAACTAGTTCTACTTTTTCCCATAACTCATGATTTGTTATCTTCGAAATCTCTATAATGGTCCATTAGTATGAGGGTAAAACTATGCAATGCTCTTTTTCAGGTGAAGGATATTAAGAAAGACTCTCAATTCGAGCTAACTGATTCGAGATCACGTTTTTGGCCACCTGCAGAGGTTTGTTTTAATTGATCAAACGGTTGTAAGGGTCTAGCAAGTACAACACTGTAATTTTTTTCTTTTTAAGTCGCTTAACGAAAAATCTACATTCCATGGCTTACGTATGATACCAGCTGGCTTTGATATCACCAACCTAAATCATTACAAAGACGAAAAGAATCATTGGCATCGTAAAGCGACCACCCGTTTTGATTATGTACCACATGACTCTGATATACAAGAAATGAATGAAGAGGAACTTACAAATCATCGTTCGCGAGGTCGACATGCCGAAAGCTCATCAAATCAAAATAAGAGCATTTTAGACACAACTGTGCCAAAACTAAATGAGGATCCTATAGACTTTGGCAATTTCCCTAAGCATGAGGTTAAGAGCAGCATACCCAAAGCGGAAGAGCAGCAATCATCACCCAGTGGAAGCAAGTAATACCCAGCAAAACAAATTTTAAATCCGATACTAATACAATTGTATATAATTGGAAATATTTCAGTTTAAGCTCCCCTGCTCCGCGAAAATATGGTAGCCGCCGTTCGCTTAAATCTCCAGCTGCTCAAATAAATAAAATTGATGAAATACTTCGCAGTGCTTATGACGAAAAGGAAGGTGGCAATGATGAGATACTGGACTTGAAAAATCTCAACTCTAGCGGCTGCAAAGATGAATCTGATAACACGGAGCTGTATTCTGCTGAAGACGGAAATAACGGCGGGTCTTCGTCGGGAAATGAACAATTTTCTTCTGATCAGCATTCATCCAATAACCGCTCATTGATTAGAAGTCGCTTGCAAAAAAAATTGACTGCACAACATGCACACTTAAAGCATATAGAAGAACAACTAACGTCCGAACTGAATGGATCCAAGCCCGAATCCTTTCGTGTTCAATTGCCGCAAGTATGTGACTTACTAGAAGTTGTGGGTGAGCATAAACTAAAAACTAAATTCATTGACCATTTGGTGCTGGCCCATTCTAAAGTGCCGCTAACCTCGCTATCAACCATATCAGAAGCGTTCTTTCTCAAAGAGATACACGACGAAATGGAGAATATGCGTGTTACCAAGCTGTATCGCATACAAGCTTACTCTTGGCCACACTTGTTGCGTGGAAATTCGCTCTTTGTCGTGAACCCAAATAAGTCGGGCAAAACATGGAGCTATTTGCCCGCGATTTGCAGTTTGGTGGCTTATCGCATACAAAGTTGTCGCCTAGCCGAGACTTATGGTCCTGTCGCTATTATCTTAGTCGCCACTTCGGCACATGTGGAGGTTGTGCATAGCCATTGTAAGCGCTTGCTTTTAGGCGTGCGGCCGGCAGTGACGACAGTTCCTTCATATGGAATCCGCAATGCAAATGATGCAAAAATCCAATTGCTTAATAGTTGCGGCATATTGATAGCGACGCCAGCTAGTTTATTGCGTCTTTTGCAGGATAACGAAAATGAATCGTTAATTGACATAGAGCGGCTCAAGCACTTCGTTATTGATGATTTAGATTTGATGCTTTCGCGTTCTCAGGATGATATAGAAACGGTTTTGAAGACGTTCTTCATTATGTCTAAGCGTAGCGGTAACAAAGACACAGCACAAGCAAACTTGGCTTGGCAGTTAGTGGTGACATCACGTGATTGGGATTCGTTGCTTGTGGCATTGATGCGTAAATCAAACCAACCGTTGCTCTTAATAGGAGATTTTCTGGAGGCGGCTGTGTATGGCAGAGTCATGATATCTATTAAACTGTGTCCCAGCGAGCGTAAGATCGGGACAATTTTGGAATTTATAGAACAAAACGCACTGGAAAACGAACATATTCTTGTGCTGTGTAACAGCGACGATGATGTCTATGAAGTCGTGGATGCGCTTACTACCTCCGCGTATGTGTGTATTGCCTACGACAGCCACGCTTCATCGGATGTGCGCATCTTAATCGAGGAATGGAAGAAAAAGAAGGTAACACACTTGAATACTACGTTTTTTATTTGATATTTATATGAATAGTTTAATTTCAGGTAATATCCTCGCGCATCGTAGTTTGCGCCGATTCCTCGTTTACAGATCTGCGAATCCAAAATGTGTCATATGTCATACATTATTCCATGCCCACATCTTGGACCAAATTTACAGCACGCTTTTCAGCATTAGCGCAAACCTATGACAACTATGTAAGTAAGAATTTCGATTTGCCCACTGGCTCGGACCGACCAACCGCGCGCTCCTTGATATTGCTTGACGAAGAGAATAGCATTCAGCTGCCGCGTTTGATGGATTTCATGAAAAGGCATGATCAATTGAGATTGATACACGCAGATATTTTAGCTGTGTCCAAGCGAGTGTTGATTGAGCGCGAAGAAGGGAGAATACTACAAGGCACGCGTATGTGCCCTTATGTACTTGAATTTGGGGAGTGTGATGAGGCGCGATGTGACTTCCGTCATAACCTTACGCGTTTCGATGCAGTTTCTAAAAAGGATCACATTCCAACAGCCGGCGACATCCGCATACTAATATTAAAGGTTTGTAGTGGTCATATTTCGGAATTTGTGTAACAATTTTTATTTTTTTTGTTGGCATTTTCAATAGGTATTTTCACCCACTCATTATGCCGCCCGTTTGCTACAACATCGCTCACCAAACTCCGCCAAATGGAAAGATATTCGACGCTCCAAGGAGGTCTGCAATTTCAGCATGCAAATGAATTTGCATTATTTGAAACGAGAGAATTGGAATATGCATTGGCCATTACATATAGGTGATTTGTGTGTTTACAAATACGCGGATTCGTATCAACGGGCTCGTATTCTTGAATTGCCAGATGTGCGAAATACGGACATTATTAAAACTATAAAACTAACTGTGAAATTGATCGACGAGGGTAGCATCATTTCTAGTGTTAAATCCGATGAACTATTCGTGTGCCATGACAAATTTAAAGAGTTTCCTGCGCAAGCAATTAACATACGGCTCTCAGGTGTCGTTCCATTCGACAACGAGCGCACCTGGGATACGAAGGCTACTAAAACTGTACAAAAGTGGATAATGACCGATATTAAAATGAATGAGTGTGTACATGTAAGCATCAATTTCACACTTACCGACACAGTTTGGATAAACAACGTAATTGTGATGGAGCAGCTCGAAAAGGTGGGACAATATGTGTACCATTTGAATTTGAAGCGCTCACTATTGGAGAAAAATATTGCGTCAGCAGCTGATTGCAAACGACAGGGCATACGCGAAATAGCAGAGGAATTACAATTACTTGCAAGTGACGATGCAGATGCCACAGTTAGTGACTCTGAAATGGATTTCAAGAGTTGTAGTGAGCACAATGCAAGTAACCTAATAAAATTTTCCTCTAATGATGTGACTATGGAAAGTGAAATGCTACTACAGGCGGACAATCCAGAAAACAACGCAAAAGAGGTGCAGAAATCTGAAGAGCCAACCAAAACCAATGGTGTCAAAGAAGAAGACGAACAAGAAGATTGGGATGCACAATTAGGTGCTAATGAGGTTAGTGTTCCACAATTGAAAGTAAGCAGACGAGTTTTGCGACATCGACAGCGAAACGGTTTTGTGATGTGATTAAAGAATATTTCGACTTATTATAGGATAAATACACATAAAAACAAGCTCATAGGGGTTAGGTAAGGCAGCGCAGTCGAAAAATGGGGACTTAATAGAATGAATTATTGAATGACCAAATTCTAAGACAGAAAGCACTTTAACATACTAAAAGTCTTGCAAATGAGTCAATATGTACGCGGAAAACAAAAAAGTTCGTGGGTGGATATTTTAAGAGCAGTTTGATATTGCAGACAAGTTTGTAATGACAATTGTGGAAAATCTACATACTCCATTATCATAACACTTTCCAAATGTTCGAAAGCGTTTGATATTTCTTTGAAATCAACGAAACATTCCCCGCATCATTTTCGACTGTGGAGTTGCTATTTTTAATTTAAAACGCTCATATCACGACACTAATGAACTCATTTTGCAGATTTATTTGCCCCTACGAATAGACGACGCCCCTGAAAAAAGCGATCCGGCGCCAACGACAGTATTGTCTCAAATTGATCAACCCGACGTTTTAACCACCAAAACATGGAAGGAAGAGTGGCTTGCATTGCCCACAGAGGAGATTGTTAAGGTGGAAATTGGAAGTGAAGAAGAAAATGGTAATTGGGGTGACATTTATTTGCAACATGTCGGCGATGAACAAATGCAAATATTCGATGAATTACTCGAGTTAACTAAATCTCACGTAAGACAGTTGCAGCGAAAGACGTTAATTCCATTTCCTGCTTCTTGGTTCAAGCCTATGCAAAATTGTATCGTACACTATGAAGATAGGTACTTGCGCGCCAAGCTGTATGGCATCTTTAGTACCGATTCTTCAATTGGCGCCTCTTCTTCGTCTATATATCGTTTCTTTTTATGCGATTACGCATGTTTCATAATGGCAAAACCTGAAGATTTGTATAATGACTTTTTGTATCCAACCACCAAAGAAATAGTGGAGTTTACACCTTATCAGGCGGTGCATTGTTCTCTTGCTGGAATTCAGCTAAATCGTTTTGCGAAGACTTTCAAAGTAACCAAAGATTATCTGTTTGCATATGCGGTAAAAGCACAAGAAACAACACCGGTGGACATACCTGACTTCCACATAAAATCTTATGCAATTCTGTTGTATGAAAATGAAACGGAAAACGATTTAAAAACGATTGAAATGCTCAATAAAGCTTTAATTAGTAACGGTGTTGCCACTGTAGATGAAAAAACAAAACATTTTCTGAATATTAAAATAAAACTACCGGAAGTACCTAAGGATTTGTGTAATTTTCAAGAACTTTTGTGCTGCATACAACGCTCGTTTCAACTAGAAATGGAGGAGGCTAAGTACTCGGTATCTCCGTCTCCATTGCAAGCAATTGAACCACCTAAACTTCAAGCACCACAAGAAAAGGAGCCGGTCGCCGGTAGTGTCCTTAATCCGCACAGACCCTACAAACCATTAAATTCCAAACGTCATGGCGTTTCTAGCGGTAGTGATGAAGAGCCCTTGCTATCATCGACGACCAAAACTTCAAGCAGCAGCGATAACGATCAGTCATTTAGCTCACCATCCACAGCACATGATACCACATCCTCATCGATATCTGGCTGCGCGCCTCCACCAGCATTACTAACGAAACACAAACGCCCACATGTTACCTGGTACGATACAGATTGTTTCATCTATTTGGTCATAAACGCGCCCGATATTAACGACTATTACCTAGAAGTAACTGCTGACAACTTGATATTTTACGCCATAATTAACGATCAACCACATGCACTAGTGCTCAACTTTCTGGGTATTGTGGAGCCTTCGTTGATTTCACACGAAATACGCGGTTTAAATGTGATGGTGCGTTTGGTCAAGGGCGTATTCATGAAGTGGCCACGTCTATTGCAACAGTCGATGCGGTACCCATGGATCACTTTCAACTTGAACGCCATTGATTTGACGGAGGTGGAGAAACTGCTGCCACAACAGCAACTGGAAATGATTCTGCAGAAAACAGCAGCACTTAACCGCAGCGACAGTTATAGTAGTGATGAATCTGATGACGAAGAACGCAATCTATTTCAAACATTTACACCCATAATTAACAGCGAGGATATACATGATCCCACTGTTGAGATATTTTGACACCAAAAGGCAATGAATTCCTTGAACATTAAGTTAGGCTACGTATTTGGCATTCAGATGGCGTTCGGCTTGCATTTCTAAAATGTTACCTATTCTTAGACAACGAATTTAAACACATTCATATTTTTGAATATACCAAATAACTGTTATTTTTTTGTTTTGAGAATTTCTTTTACTATTACTTTGAGTAACTACTTGTATAAAATTTTAAGAAACCTACAAGCATACATTAAAAAGTGACTTTTGAATGAAATTCCGCTGCGCTAATATGTACATATTTACATTAATCGTATACATACACACCATATATACCTTAAGAATTTCGAATATAAGTTCTGGGATTTCCAAAGCTAATAGTTTTTGTTCTTAATAAATGTATAAAGAGTGATTCTTATACTCGTATGTATATCAAGATATTTTTTGTTTGGGATAGTCTGGGATTAAAATATATAATTATTTGGGTAGGGTGGTTGAAGGTGTTCTGATTAGATTGGATTAGCTTTAATTTTATTAGTATCCGCAAGTGGCGCTATGCAACAAAAACAGCTGTAAAAATTTGCTTGCATTGTTGGGTGTAATAACCCATTTTAATGGTGATAAATAGTGAAAATGGAGCAAAAAATAGCAGCCTCATTTTAGCCCCTCGCTCGCTCGTTAGTGTGCTCTGAGCTTGCGCAACTCACGAGCAACACGCGTTATAAAACTTCTACTTATACACTTATAAGGCATTCGCACGAGGCGATTTTTCAGGCAACTTTTAGTTGAAAGAAAAAATCGCCTCGTCCGAACGGCCTTTCAACTAATCGCTTTCAACAAAGTTGGTCCCCAGCCAATTTTGAGCTCGTTCAACTTGTTTTTCTTGCAACACTGTGTTTCCTTACATTCTGTATACATACTTTTTTCTTTGTAATTTTACTTTATCTTTCAGCTTCGCTAAAAGCACTTCTACCAACGCTTGGCTTACCAAATTTACGCCAAATGATAAAATTTTGCAATTTAAATTCATTTTCAATAATGTAAATAACAATTCGTGTTGAATCGAAAATCGCCTCGTCTGAATAGGGATGGCAAATTTTCCACTTTCAACTTCACATTCAACTTTTGTTGCCTGTGAAATCGCCTCGTGCGAATGCCCTATGAGGTATCTTTTTATGCGGTCCTTTTTTATGCGGATTTGAGTTTATGCGGTTTTTCAAACACTTTTTTCGCTGTAGGGATTTTGTTTTTTTGAGAGCTTTTATTACATTTTTTCAATGTGTAAGGGGCAATGCTTCTGATAAATAATTTATCTTTGTATTCTTACATACAAGTAATTACTAAGTAATTCGACTAAGTAACTATGTTACATATGTATAACTGTGAATAAAATATTTATAAAAATCATTATTTTGTCGTTCATTACATAAAAGTTGTATGTGAACCAGCCACTATTTGCCAACGCAAATTGTCCCATGGCTGCATATCCATACATACTTACATATGTATGAACATATGTCCTTGAACAACAGGCCACAAATACATTTTTTCACCAAGGATTATATTTCATTCAGGTATACAGCATAACTGCTACAAGTAGCAAACTATTTTGGGGGTGTTAACAAGTGCTTACTTGTTTTTTGTTTCTGCGGCACAAACGATTATAATATCTTCGTTACTTCCCAACAAGCATTTCAGTAAATGTTTTTAAAAATAACTTAAAGTAAGTTTACTATAATAAGCGTTAAATAAGCATTTTTAATATTAAGCTTATTAAAAGTTTTTTCAAATAAACCTTTAATAAGTTTTGAGAGTGAATGTTTATAAATAACTTAAACTTATAACTGAAATGCAAATGCCAACGACATGAAGTAGTAAATATAACATTTTTTCAATCGTAAGTGACGTGTTTACGTTCTTTTAAATATATTATTAAAAGAAAAAATTAAATAAAACCGATGCGGTAAAAAAAAATCCAATTCAGGACCTGCTGCGCTAATCGGTGGAGCATTCGAGTCTTCAAATGATGAGTTCTCCTTATCCTTTCTTAGTTTAATATTCAGTTAAAAATGTATTAAATTCTTTTCAGAAAAGTTCATAAATGAGAATGGCGGCGATGAAGCGGAATATATATTTGCATCAATGTCGTTTTTCCAATTTGCCAAGTTATTTTTAAAAACATTTACTGAAATGCTTGTTGGGATGTTATGTATGTGCACATGTATGTATATAACTCTAAAAAATATTTAATTCCATAATCTATGCTTATGTATGTAATAAATTTTATTTTTTGTTTTAAATGCTGCCCTAATATAATATTCAGATATTTATATGCATATGGGTGTTTCCATCGGAAGGTCCACCACGACAAAAAAAAAGTAAAATCTTATATCTAACGTATTTACGGGCCTATTTGTTTGCTTTTTAAAATATATACTGGCTATGTAAGTAAAATCATGTTTGTATTTGCGTTAAAAATTCATTTAAAAGCAATATTAACAAAAATATAACGATGGAAATTTATGTCACGTGACGCTATGTCACGCGACGTTTCACACTTGGGGTTGTAAAAGAAAATTGAAACAAGTTGGATTAATTCAAAAAACTCTAAGAACAACTAGAATTGCTCCAAATCATTAAAATAAGTTTCATGAAAATAGCCATCCGCAGTTCGCAGAGTTTTGCGATTTTGTAAGACAAGAAAAAATCGACTTCCATTTTTTGTCACGTAACGACACTCTCTTTAAATGCTTATGTTTCAGGACCAAGCAGTTCGATTGTTTTTATTTTTCGGTTAAATATAGAGCGGATGTCGGCCGCTGTGGTATAGTGGTAAGCAGTGCGCGCTTCCACTCCGCAACGCCTGAGTTCGAACCATGGTCAAAGCAACATCGCAAAAAATATAGAAAAAAGGTTTTTTCTTAACAGCGGTCGTCCCTCGGCAGGCAATGGCAAACCTCCGAGTGTATTTCTGTCATGA